>NC_068437.1:44168485-44280985 GCF_023373465.1 Oncorhynchus keta | reverse complement strand
TGTTGCCCTAGAGCACACAAAAACTATACATACCTTGGCCTAAACATCAGCGCCACAGGTAACTTCCACAAAGCTGTGAACGATCTGAGAGACAAGGCAAGAAAGGCATTCTATGCCATCAAAAGAAACATAAATTTCAACATACCAATTAGGATTTGGCAAAAAATACTTGAATCAGTCATAGAGCCCATTGCCCTTTATGGTTGTGAGGTCTGGGGTCCGCTCACCAACCAAGACTTCACAAAATGGGACAAACAACAAATTGAGACTCTGCAAAAATATCCTCCGTGTACAACGTAAAACACCAAATAATGCATGCAGAGCAGAATTAGGCCGATACCCACTAATTATCAAAATCCAGAAAAGAGCCATTAAATTCTACAACCACCTAAAAGGAAGCGATTCACAAACCTTCCATAACAAAGCCATCACCTACAGAGAGATGAACCTGGAGAAGAGTCCCTAAGCAAGCTGGTCCTGGGGTTCTGTTCACAAACACAAACACACCCTACAGAGCCCCAGGACAACAGCACAATTAGACCCAACCAAATCATGAGAAAACAAAAATATAATTACTTAACACATTGGAAAGAATTAACAAAAAAACAGAGCAAACTAGAATGCTATTTGGCCCTACACAGAGAGTACACAGTGGCAGAATACCTGACCACTGTGACTGACCCAAAATTAAGGAAAGCTTTGACTATGTACAGACTCAGTGAGCATAGCCTTGCTATTGAGAAAGGCCGCCGTAGGCAGACATGGCTATGTGCTCACTGCCCACAAAATGAGGTGGAAACTGAGCTGCACTTCCTAACCTCCTGCCCAATGTATGACCATATTAGAGACACATTTCCCCAGATCACAAAGAATTCGAAAACAAATCCAATTTTGAAAAACTCCCATATCTACTGGGTGAAATTCCACAGTGTGCCATCACAGCAGCAAGATTTGTGACCTGTTGCCACGAGAAAAGGGCAACCAGTGAAGAACAAACACCATTGTAAATACAACCCATATTTATGCTTATTTATTTTATCTTGTGTCCTTTAACTATTTGTACATTGTGTATATATATATATATATATTGTTTTGATTATATTGTTGATTATATATTGTTTTATATACTGTTTTGAAACTTCTGTATGTGTAATGTTTACTGTTAATTTTTGTTGTTTTTCACTTTATATATTCACTTTGTATGTTGTCTATCTCACTTGCTTTGGCAATGTTAACACATGTTTCCCATGCCAATAAAGTTCTTGAATTGAATTGAGAGAGCGAGCGAGGTCCAGAGAGAGCTAGCGAGTGAGGGCCAGAGAGAGAGAGGGGGCCAAGGAGAGAGGTAGAGAGCGAGCAAGGGGAGAGAGAGAGAGAGAGAGAGAGAGAGAGAGAGAGAGAGAGAGAGAGAGAGAGAGAGAGAGCGAGAGCGCAAAAGGGCCGGAGAGAGAGAGCGAGCAAGGGGCCAGAGAGAGAGAGGGGGCCAAGGAGAGAGGTAGAGAGCGAGCAAGGGGCCAGAGAGAGAGAGAGAGAGAGAGAGAGAGAGAGAGAGAGAGAGAGAGAGAGAGAGAGAGAGAGAGAGAGAGAGAGAGAGAGAGAGAGAGAGAGAGAGAGAGAGAGAGAGAGAGAGAGAGAGAGAGAGAGAGAGAGAGAGAGAGAGCCAGAGAGAGAGTGAGAGCGAGCAAGGGAGCCAGAGAGAGAGAGAGAGAGAGCAAAAGGGCCAGAGAGAGAGAGAGCAAGGGGCCAGAGAGAGAGAGAGTGAGGGCCAGAGAGAGCAAGGGGCCAGAGAGAGAGAGTGAGCGAGCGAGCAAGGGAGGGCCAGAGAGAGAGAGAGAGAGCAAAAGTGCCAGAGATAGGGAGCGAGCAAGGGGCCAGAGAGAGAGAGAGTGCCAGAGAGAGAGAGTTTGAGGGCCAGAGAGAGTTAGGGCCAGAGGAAGATCCAGAGAGAGCGCGAAGGACAGAGAGAGAGCCAGAGATAGAAAGCGAAGGCCAGAGAGTGAGAGCGCGAGAGTGCCAGAGAGAGCGAGAGTGCCAGGGAGCGAGAGCGAGGGCCATGGAGACATAGCGAGAGAGATTTTCTAAAACATTTTTTCAAACTAAAGTATTAACACATATATTGGCACACTACCTTTTTAGAAATTACACAACAAATGTGTCCTACCTTAAATAAACATATAAAAACAAATAAATTAAATGAAAAATAATTTTCATTCAACTTATTACATCAACCAAAAATAGCAAGGAGAGAGAGAGAGAGAGAGAGAGAGAGAGAGAGAGAGAGAGAGAGAGAGAGAGAGAGAGAGAGAGAGAGAGAGAGAGAGAGAGAGAGAGAGAGAGAGAGAGAGAGAGAGAGAGAGAGAGAGAGAGAGAGAGAGAGAGAGAGAGCAAGGGGCCAGAGAGAGAGAGAGAGAGAGAGAGAGAGAGAGAGAGAGAGAGAGAGAGAGAGAGAGAGAGAGAGAGAGAGAGAGAGAGAGAGAGAGAGAGAGAGAGAGAGAGAGAGAGAAGGGGCCAGAGAGAGAGAGAGCCAGAGAGAGAGAGAGAGAGAGAGAGAGAGAGAGAGAGAGAGAGAGCAAGAGAGAGAGAGAGAGAGCAAGGGGAGCCAGAGAGAGAGAGAGAGAGCAAGGGGCCAGAGAGAGAGAGAGAGAGAGAGAGAGAGAGAGAGAGAGAGAGAGAGAGCAAGAGGGAGAGAGAGAGAGAGAGAGAGAGCGAGCAAGGGGCCAGAGAGAGAGAGGGGGCCAAGGAGAGAGGTAGAGAGCGAGCAAGGGGCCAGAGAGAGAGAGAGCAAGAGCAAGGAGAGAGAGAGAGAGAGAGAGAGAGAGAGAGAGAGAGAGAGAGAGAGAGAGAGAGAGAGAGAGAGAGAGAGAGAGAGAGAGAGAGAGCAAGGGGCCAGAGAGAGAGAGAGAGAGCCAGAGAGAGAGAGAGAGAGAGAGAGAGAGCAAGGGGCCAGAGAGAGAGAGAGAGAGTGAGCGAGCGAGCAAGGGAGGGCCAGAGAGAGAGAGAGAGAGCAAAGGGCCAGAGAGAGAGAGAGCAAGGGGCCAGAGAGAGAGAGAGTGAGGGCCAGAGAGAGCAAGGGGCCAGAGAGAGAGAGTGAGCGAGCGAGCAAGGGAGGGCCAGAGAGAGAGAGAGAGAGAGCAAAAGTGCCAGAGATAGGGAGCGAGCAAGGGGCCAGAGAGAGAGAGTGCCAGAGAGAGAGAGTTTGAGGGCCAGAGAGAGTTAGGGCCAGAGGAAGATCCAGAGAGAGCGCGAAGGACAGAGAGAGCCAGAGATAGAAAGCGAAGGCCAGAGAGTGAGAGCGCGAGAGTGCCAGAGAGAGCGAGAGTGCCAGGGAGCGAGAGCGAGGGCCATGGAGACATAGCGAGAGAGATTTTCTAAAACATTTTTCAAACTAAAGTATTAACACATATATTGGCACACTACCTTTTTAGAAATTACACAACAAATGTGTCCTACCTTAAATAAACATATAAAAAACAAATAAATTAAATGAAAAATAATTTTCATTCAACTTATTACATCAACCAAAATAGTTTCCCCTCTTCCACAAAACATACCGCTCCTTCATAAGTCCACTTTTCCTCAAACAATGGGAGGTCTTATACAGCCGAGAAGAACTCAAAATCCACTTTTATTCTCACTTTTACTATTTTTTATAAACAGATCTAAAGATCATTTCTATATCCCTTGCCTATCTTATTTTTCCTACTTAGAAAAATGGACATTTTAGCTTGTTACTATATTGAAACCCCAAAATAAAAACAGCGTTATTAAAAATCTCCCCTACAGCTGTAAACAACGACTCTAATGTTTCAAAGAGAGGCTTTATCCTCTCACACTCCATCAAACAGTGAAAAATTGTTTCTCTTATATTACATAAAGGACATCCATCTCCAACATCTGAGTTAATGACAGATACAAAAGCATTCACTGCAATGATGCCATGTATCACCCCATTACATATCACCAGTCCCCTTTAGTAACGGTGGCCTATACAATGCTCTCCATGCTGGCTTTACCTTGTCATCAAGTCCCAGTTTAACTCTCCAAGGAGTGTCTTTTCTTGTGTCTTCACCTTCATTATCCTCCAAACCCTAAGAAGGCCTCTGTAAAACAGAGGTAGTCCATTGCTACTATCAACCAAAAATAAATCAAATGAAATGTATTTATATAGCCCCTCGTATATCAGCTGATATATCAAAGTGCTGTACAGAAATCCAGCCTAAAACCCCAAACAGCAAGCAATGCAGGTGTAGAAGCACTGCCTTCTTTAAATCTAATCCCCCTACCTGCTATAATACCAGACCTGCCACCCATCTCCACACCACATTTTTCGGTCCAAAAAGCAACCTTTGAATAAACTGAAACCGGAAAGCAGCAGCCCTACTAGGAAGATGTACAAGACCTTGTCCCCCCTCCCCTTTGATAAATATAAAAAACACTTTGTGCAACCCAATGATATTTATCCCCCCCATAAATCTACTATAATTGTCTGTATCTTGGCCAGAAGGCCAGACAGTGGCTCTAACATGACAACCGATGTCACAGTGCAGAGACAACCACATTGTTAACAATAATAGTGCTCACCCTATATGACATACGACATAACTACCACCATCTCATCCTCCCTTCCGCCTTTTCAACCCCCCATTCCAATTTGTTTTCCATCGTCCCTTCATCCCCTAGGTACACTCCAAGATACTTGAAACCTTCCTTCCACCATTCCAACTCCCCTGGCAAAGCCATGATCCCTCCAGACCATTTCCCAATCTGTCAAGCACAACTCTTTTCCCAATTTACCTTTGCAGAGGATATTCCCTTAAGCCGATCAACTATGAGACTCAAACTATCCACCTCAGCTTGATTTTTCACCAAAATAACTACATCAACATATGCTGAGAGACGAATAGGAGGCATATCCTCTGGAAGGTTCACCCCTTCAATGCGATTTCTAATGCTATTTAGTTGTGGCTCTTACAGCGATGGCATACAACATTCTGGACAACGAACAACGAACACCCCTGTCTAGTTCCTCTACACACTTTAAAAGGAGCACTCAAGCCACCGTTAACATTCAATACACTTTCAATGTCACTGTATCACCCTGATCATGGCAATAAAATCAAAGCTGAAACCAAAAGCCTCAAAAGTGTGCCATAGGTATTGATGTTCAACTCGGTCAAATGCCTTTTCCTGATCAACAGGCTGCCCGTGTGTATGATTTGCCCCATCACCTCCCTCAGCCTGTTGGACAAAGCCTTAGACAGGATCTTATAATCAGTGCACATTAAGGCTACCGGCTTCCAGTTCTTCACCTCCATATGGTCACCCTTTTTTGGCAGTAAGGTGAGGACAGCCGTTCTGCAGCTTAACGGCAGTAACCCTGCGGTCAAACTATCGTTAATTACTGCTAGCCAATCCTCTCCCAACATAGCCCAAAAAGACTTTAAAAGTCAACAGGAAGCCCATCAATGCCCGGTGCCCTTCCATTTTCCATGCCTTTTACTGCAGTGTATAGCGCTTGTAAAGACAATGGTTGCTCTAGTTCAACCTGATCTTCTGCAGCCACCTGTGGGAGGCCACCAAGGAACTGCTGAGTCTCTGTTTTATCATCTATATACTCACACTTGTAGAGCTCAGCATAGAACTCTTCCGCCCTCTTTATACTCATACTCATACTTGTAGAGCTCAGCATAGAACTCTTCTGCACTCTTTATACTCACACTTGTAGAGCTCAGCATAGAACTCTTCCACCCTTTTTATACTCATACTTGTAGAGCTCAGCATAGAACTCTTCCGCCCTCTTTATACTCATACTTGTAGAGCTCAGCATAGAACTCTTCTGCCCTCTTTATACTCATACTTGTAGAGCTCAGCATAGAACTCTTCTGCCCTCTTTATACTCATACTTGTAGAGCTCAGCATAGAACTCTTCCGCCCTCTTTATACTCATACTTGTAGAGCTCAGCATAGAACTCTTCTGCCCTCTTTATACTCATACTTATAGAGCTCAGCATAGAACTCTTCTGCCCTCTTTATACTCACACTTGTAGAGCTCAGCATAGAACTCTTCCACCCTTTTTATACTCATACTTGTAGAGCTCAGCATAGAACTCTTCCGCCCTCTTTATACTCATACTTGTAGAGCTCAGCATAGAACTCTTCCGCCCTCTTTATACTCATACTTGTAGAGCTCAGCATAGAACTCTTCTGCCCTCTTTATACTCATACTTATAGAGCTCAGCATAGAACTCTTCCGCCCTCTTTATACTCATACTTGTAGAGCCCAGCATATAACTCTTCCGTCATCTTTATACTCATACTTGTAGAGCCCAGCATAGAACTGTTCTGCCCTCTTTATACGCATACTCGTAGAGCTCAGCATAGAACTCTTCCACCCTCTTTATACTCATACTTGTAGAGCCCAGCATAGAACTCTTCTGCCCTCTTTATACTCATACTTGTAGAGCCCAGCACAGAACTCTTCTGCCCTCTTTATACTCATACTTGTAGAGCCCAGCATAGAACTCTTCTGCCCTCTTAGTACTCACACTTGTAGAGCTCAGCATAGAACTCTTCCACCCTCTTTTTAATTTCACTTGGGCTAGTGAGCTCCTGTCAGCTGATTTGAGGCAATGAATAATTCTTCTTTGTCCATTCTTTTTCTCTAAACCAAAGAAAAATTTGGATGAGGCATGCATTTCAGAGACTTCCTGAAACTTACTTCTCACCAATGCCCCCTGTGCTCTGAGACCCAGCAGGTCTGCCAATGTGGCTTTTTTCCTCTTGAGTGCCTGAATATGGCCTCGATCTCCTGTGGTCTCAACCACGCTCAGGAGTTCCACTATCTCAGACTCTGGGGTGTTCATTGATCTGCTGATATCTCTGGTGACATTCATTGTGTATTGATTACAGAATTGTTGAATCTGGATTTTCCCCATATCCCACCACTGTTGAAGAGATACAAAACTGTCATTTTCAGACCTTCACCTCTCCCAGAAAAAACTAAACATTTCCTGAAGTGAGCATCATTCAATAAAGTTATATTTAAAATGCCAGTATGCACTTTTGGGTTTTACAGCGTTAATGTCCACCACCTCTGTTAATAAACAATGATCAGAACATCCCACTGGGGTATCAAACTTGATTTACAGACCTGAGATTGATGCTCAAGACAATAAAACCTATCTAACCTGGCCAGAGGGATGGTGTTCTCTCTCACATTAACCCATGTGTACTGTCTCGTGGCTCCATTTTGACTCCGCCAAATATCACATAAGGCGTTTTAAAAAGTCCTTGAGGCTATATGAGGTTCTTTGTGGTTTCTATATAAATCAGTTAAAATCCCCAGCAAGAAACAAATTATCCTCAGTATTACATTTCTCAATGGTATTTGATAATGTCTCTCAACTGCCACTACTGGGGCATATCCAGTTATTAAACACATAGTGATGTTTTCATATCTCGATTGAACTCAGAAAACACATCTCTTTACAGAGTTAAGGATGCGACTGAACTCAGAAAACACATCTCTTTACAGAGTTAAGAACATTATAATCCTGCATATATTTATTCCCTTTTATCAAATTCTGAAATTGACGTACCTTTTCAATCCCATACCTCCCTTCCACCCCATTTCTCTCGCTACATTTTGTTGTGACGCATCAGATGCCTCACTCTCGCTATCATCCCTAGACGAAAACTCCATCTCCACAACCCTCAACTGATTTATCATCTCTACAACCCTCAACTGATTTATCATCTCTACAACCTGTTAATCCTCAACTGATTTATCATCTCTACAACCTGTTAATCCTCAACTGATTTATCATCTCTACAACCTGTTAATCCTCAACTGATTTATCATCTCTACAACCTGTTAATCCTCAACTGATTTATCATCTCTACAACCTGTTAATCCTCAACTGATTTATCATCTCTACAACCTGTTAATCCTCAACTGATTTATCATCTCTACAACCTGTTAATTCTCAACTGATTTATCATCTCTACAACCCTCAACTGATTTATCATCTGTACAACCTGTTTGTCACGTTCTGACGTTTATTTCCTTTGTTTTGTATTCATTATTTAGTATGGTCAAGGCGTGAGTTGGGGTGGGCATTCTATGTTTGATTTTCTATGATTTGGGGATTTCTATGTTTTGGCCTAGTATGGTTCTCAATCAGAGATGTCAATAGTTGTCTCTGATTGAGAATCATACTTAGGTAGCCTGGGTTGCACTGTTTGTTTGTGGGTGATTGTCTATGTTGATTGCTTGATTCAGCACAGTTCTCATTAGCTTCACGGTTGTTATTTTGTTTATTGTTTTTGTATAGTGTTTCAGTGTTTTCTTTATTAAAATTCATGATGAACACATACCACGCTGCATTTGGTCCTCCTCTCCTTCACCGCAAGAAAACTGTGACACTGTTAATCCTCAACTGATTTATCATCTCTACAACCTGTTAATCCTCAACTGATTTATCATCTCTACAACCTGTTAATCCTCAACTGATGTATCATCTCTACAACCTGTTAATCCTCAACTGATTTATCATCTCTACAACCTGTTAATCCTCAACTGATTTATCATCTCTACAACCTGTTAATCCTCAACTGATTTATCATCTCTACAACCTGTTAATCCTCAACTGATACAACCTGTTTATCATCTCTACAACCTGTTAATCCTCAACTGATTTATCATCTCTACAACCTGTTAATCCTCAACTGATTTATCATCTCTACAACCTGTTAATCCTCAACTGATGTATCATCTCTACAACCTGTTAATCCTCAACTGATTTATCATCTCTACAACCTGTTAATCCTCAACTGATTTATCATCTCTACAACCTGTTAATCCTCAACTGATGTATCATCTCTACAACCTGTTAATCCTCAACGGATTTATCATCTCTACAACCTGTTAATCCTCAACTGATTTATCATCTCTACAACCTGTTAATTCTCAACTGATTTATCATCTCTACAACCCCTAAACTGATTTATCATCTCTACAACCTGTTAATTCTCAACTGATTTATCATCTCTACAACCCTAAACTGATTTATCATCTCTACAACCTGTTAATTCTCAACTGATTTATCATCTCTACAACCCTCAACTGATTTATCATCTCTACAACCTGTTTATCCTCAACTGATTTATCATCTCTACAACCTGTTTATCCTCAACTGATTTATCATCTCTACAACCTGTTAATCCTCAACTGATTTATCATCTCTACAACCTGTTAATTCTCAACTGATTTATCATCTCTACAACCCTCAACTGATTTATCATCTCTACAATTTGTTAATCCTCAACTGATTTATCATCTCTACAACCTGTTTATCCTCAACTGATTTATCATCTCTACAACCTGTTAATCCTCAACTGATTTATCATCTCTACAACCTGTTTATCCTCAACTGATTTATCATCTCTACAACCTGTTAATCCTCAACTGATTTATCATCTCTACAACCTGTTAATCCTCAACTGATTTATCATCTCTACAACCTGTCAATCCTCAACTGATTTATCATCTCTACAACCTGTTAATCCTCAACTGATTTATCATCTCTACAACCTGTTAATTCTCCTGTTAATCCTCAACTGATTTATCATCTCTACAACCTGTTAATCCTCAACTGATGTATCATCTCTACAACCTGTTAATCCTCAACTGATTTATCATCTCTACAACCTGTTAATCCTCAACTGATTTATCATCTCTACAACCTGTTAATCCTCAACGGATTTATCATCTCTACAACCTGTTAATCCTCAACTGATTTATCATCTCTACAACCTGTTAATTCTCAACTGATTTATCATCTCTACAACCCTCAACTGATTTATCATCTCTACAACCTGTTAATCCTCAACTGATTTATCATCTCTACAACCTGTTAATCCTCAACTGATTTATCATCTCTACAACCTGTTAATTCTCAACTGATTTATCATGTCTACAACCCTCAACTGATTTATCATCTCTACAACCTGTTTATCCTCAACTGATTTATCATCTCTACAACCTGTTTATCCTCAACAGATTTATCATCTCTACAACCTGTTAATCCTCAACTGATTTATCATCTCTACAACCTGTTAATTCTCAACTGATTTATCATCTCTACAACCCTCAACTGATTTATCATCTCTACAATTTGTTAATCCTCAACTGATTTATCATCTCTACAACCTGTTAATCCTCAACTGATTTATCATCTCTACAACCTGTTAATCCTCAACTGATGTATCATCTCTACAACCTGTTTATCCTCAACTGATTTATCATCTCTACAACCTGTTAATCCTCAACTGATTTATCATCTCTACAATTTGTTAATCCTCAACTGATTTATCATCTCTACAACCTGTTAATCCTCAACTGATTTATCATCTCTACAACCTGTTAATCCTCAACTGATTATCATCTCTACAACCTGTTTATCCTCAACTGATTTATCATCTCTACAACCTGTTAATCCTCAACTGATTTATCATCTCTACAACCTGTTAATCCTCAACTGATTTATCATCTCTACAACCTGTTAATCCTCAACTGATTTATCATCTCTACAACCTGTTAATCCTCAACTGATTTATCATCTCTACAACCTGTTAATCCTCAACTGATTTATCATCTCTACAACCTGTTTATCCTCAACTGATTTATCATCTCTACAACCTGTTAATCCTCAACTGATTTATCATCTCTACAACCTGTTAATCCTCAACTGATTTATCATCTCTACTGATTTAATCTTAATAACTCAACTGATTTATCATCTCTACAACCTGTTAATCCTCAACTGATTTAGCATCTCTACAACCTGTTTATCCTCAACTGATTTATCATCTCTAAAATCAGTTGAGGATAAACAGGTTGATCATCTCTACCTTCCTCTTAGAATTAGAACCTTCACCACCCCTGAAATTCTTCCTCTTACTCCTCAGTACTTTGAAACCACTGTTTCATTTTCCATTGTGTCACTCTCCTCTCTCCTCTCCAGCACCCTGTCAGCGACCTCAATCGACCTCAATCTGCTCTACCACAACTTCCCCCGTAGGCACATTGCTCTCCTTTCCTATTTTATCACCACATCTGCCCACCCCACCTTCTCCCTTCTCCTGAACCCTCAGCCTGTTCATCCCTTCTCCTGAACCCTTAGTCTGTTCATCCCTTCTCCTGAACCCTCAGCCTGTTCATCCCTTTTCCTGAACCCTCAGCCTGTTCATCCCTTCTCCTGAACCCTCAGCCTGTTCATCCCTTCTCCTGAACCCTCAGCCTGTTCATCCCTTCTCCTGAACCCTCAGTATGTTCATCCCTTCTCCTGAACCCTCAGCCTGTTCATCCCTTCTCCTGAACCCTCAGCCTGTTCATCCCTTCTCCTGAACCCTTAGCCTGCTCATCCCTTCTCCTGAACCCTCAGCCTGTTCATCCCTTCTCCTGAACCCTCAGCCTGTTCATCCCTTCTCCTGAACCCTCAGCCTGTTCATCCCTTCTCCTGAACCCTAGTATGTTCATCCCTTCTCCTGAACCCTCAGCCTGTTCATCCCTTCTCCTGAACCCTTAGCCTGTTTATCCCTTCTCCTGAACCCTTAGCCTGTTCATCCCTTCTCCTGAACCCTTAGCCTGTTCATCCCTTCTCCTGAACCTTCAGCCTGTTCATCCCTTCTCAGTGGTGCATTAGCTGCACCAGCGCTATAGCTGCTACAGGGCTCTGCACGCTCGTTCTCTGGACAATTACGCACCAAATACCCCTCTCTTCCACACATAAAGCATTTCATTGACTCAGTAGAAGCGTGGAACACATAATCAAACCCATCAATCTTGAAACCGAACGCTAAATTCACTTCGTCAGTATCCTTCTTCAAAAACATGTGCATGTGTCTCCTATGAGATACGACATGTTTTAACAAAGGCGATTTGCATCCCAAAATGACATGTTTTATTGTAGAAACAAGTTGTCCATGAGGAGAGAACTCTCGCTCCAACACTTCATCTCATGTTAGAAAGTATAACTTTCTTCTCCGGATTCATGAGGGAACACCGACGTTTGTGTCTCCTGCAACATAACACCACTCTCAACTATCGGATTCACCTTTTCAATGGATTCTAAGAACATCACTACAGCACTAGGCTGATTTTATACCATCATACTCAATGATAGCGCCCACTGCTAGACTACATTCTTCCACCCAACAACCTGTCGCAACAGGAATCTTCACCCCATGCCACCGACTAAGTTTTTCAAACTCTACACCTCCACGAGTGGCCATTACAACCAGCCCCTCCCACTGGTTGTGCCCTCGAGAGAAACAACCTCAACGATCCCACCACCCCTATACGTGGTTAGTGATAGTGAGACAAGAATAACCTTAAAACAACTCAACTAATCAATATATACTGTATATGTAAATATGTACAGACACCGAAACCCAATAGGGTGAAAATAATTCCAGTTGCTCCCACAATTACTCCTGCTTCCCGACTCACTCCCAGCATCCAGAGAGAGAGAGAGAGAGAGAGAGAGAGAGAGAGAGAGAGAGAGAGAGAGAGAGAGAGAGAGAGAGAGAGAGAGAGAGAGAGAGAGAGAGAGAGAGAGAGAGAGAGAGAGAGAGAGAGAGAGAGAGAGAGCCAGAGAGAGAGTCCATAGAGAGAGAGAGAGAGAGAGAGAGAGAGGGGCCAGAGAGAGAGAGAGAGGAGTCCATAGAGAAGAGACAGAGAGAGAGAGTTTACTGTTAATTTTTATTGTTTATTTCACTTTTGTATATTATCTACCTCACTTTCTTTGGCAATGTTAACACATGTTTCCCATGCCAATAAAGCCCCTTGAAGAGAGAGGGTCCAGAGAGGGGACCAGAGAGAGAGCGAGAGGGGCAAGAGAGAGAGAGAGGAGGGCCAGAGAGAGAGAGGGGGCCAGAGAGAGAGAGAGAGAGAGAGAGGGGCCAGAGAGAGGGTCAGAGAGAGAGACCAGAGAGGAGAGAGAAGGCCAGAGAAGAGACCAGAGAAAGAGGACCAGAGGGAGAGAGAAGGCCAGAGAAAGAGAGAGAGGACCAGAGGGAGAGAGAAGGCCAGAGAGAGAGAGAGCCAGAGAGAGAGAGAGAGAGAACCAGAGAGAGAGGTATATGTATAATATGACATTTGTAATGTCTTTATTGTTTTAAAACTTCTGTATGTGTAATGTTTACTGTTAATTTTTATTGTTTATTTCACTTTTGTATATTATCTACCTCACTTTCTTTGGCAATGTTAACACATGTTTCCCATGCCAATAAAGCCCCTTGAATTGAATTGAGAGGGCCAGAAAGAGAGAGCCAGAGAGAGAGCAAGAGCAAGAGGGGACCAGAGAGAGAGCGAGAGGGGGCAAGAGAGAGAGAGCAGGAGGAGCCAGAGAGAGAGAGAGTGGGGCAAGAGAGAGAGAGGGGGGACAGAGAGAGAGAGAGAGAGAGGGCCAGAGAGAGAGAGGGCCAGAGAGAGAGGGCCAGAGGGAGAGAGGGTCAGAGGAGAGAGGGTCAGAGAGAGAGGGCCAGAGAGAGGGCCAGAGAGAGAGAGAGAGGACCAGCGAGAGAGAGAGAGAGAGAGGGCCAGAGAGAGAGAGAGAGGACCAGCGAGAGAGGAGAGAGAGAGGGACAGAGAGAGAGAGAGGGCCAGAGAGAGAGAGAGGGCCAGAGTAAAGAGAGAGAGGGCCAGAGAGAGAGAGAGCGCCAGAGAGGGAGAGAGAGAGAGCGCCAGAGAGGGGAGAGAGAGCGCCAGAGAGGGAGAGAGAGGGCCAGAGAGAGAGAGAGGGCCAGAGAGAGAGAGAGGGCCAGAGAGAGAGAGAGGGCCAGAGCAAGAGAGAGAGGACCAGAGAGAGAGAGAGGGCCAGAGAGAAAGAGGTGGCTAGAGAGAGAGAGAGGGCCAAAGAGAGAGACGGAGGACCAGCGAGAGAGAGAGAGAGGGCCAGAGAGAGAGAGAGAGGGCCAGAGAGAGAGAGAGGACCAGCGAGAGAGAGAGAGAGGGCCAGAGCAAGAGAGAGCGCCAGAGAGAGAGAGAGAGGACCAGCGAGAGAGAGAGAGAGGGCCAGAGAGAGAGAGAGGGTCAGCGAGAGAGAGAGGGCCAGAGAGAGAGAGTGCCAGAGAGGAGAGAGAGATTTGATAAACTCCCATATCTACTGGGTGAAATTCCACAGTGTGCCATCACAGAAGCAAGATTTGTGAAAAGAACAAACACCATTGTAAATACAACCCATATTTATGCTTATTTATTTTCCCTTGTGTACTTTAACCATTTGTACATCATTACAACACTGTATATATATATAATATGACATCTGTAATGTCTTTATTGTTTTGAAACTTCTGTATGTGTAATGTTTACTGTTAATTTTGATTGTTTATTTCACTTTTGTATATTATCTACCTCACTTGCTTTGGCAATGTTAACACATGTTTCCTATGCCAAAAAAGCCCCTTGAATTGAATTGAATTGAATTGACAGAGCGCCAGACAGGGAGAGAGAGAGCACCAGAGAGAGAGTGAGGGCCAGAGCCAGAGAGAGAGGGCCAGGGCCAGAGGGAGAGAGAGGACCAGAGGGAGGGGGGAGAGAGAGAGATAAATACAACCCATATTTATGTGTATTTATATTCCCTTTTGTACTTTAACCGTTTGTACATCGTTACAACACTGTATATATACATAATATGACATTTGTAATGTCTTTATTCTTTGAAAATTCTGTGAGTGGAATGTTTACTGTTTTTTCTATTGTTTATTTCACTTTTGTATATTATCTACTTCACTTGTTACCATATGTTTCCCATGCCAATAAAGCCCCTTGAATTGAATTGAAGAGAGAGAGAGAGAGAGAGAGAGAGAGAGAGAGAGAGAGAGAGAGAGAGAGAGAGAGAGAGAGAGAGAGAGAGAGAGAGAGAGAGAGAGAGAGAGAGTTTTTACTAAACCTTTATTTTAAACTAAAGTATTGAGAGAGAGACAGACAGACAGACAGACAGACAGACAGACAGACAGAACCTGATTAGCATCAGGAGGAACATCTGGCATAAGTTACATTGCGTATTGACATGGTGTTGAGGCTATTTGTTGTTTATTAGTTGTGTTTAGATCATCTTGTACAAACCCTATGTGGACTGACATAATGTTGTGCATATTTAGTACTGATCACCAATACTCATTTGTGAGACATTATCTTGGGCCGAAGATTTTTTTTTCTTCAAGTGAAATGATGTGTTAATTCCCGCGTGATCTCCCTCTGAGGTAGTTCAAGGTGTTGCTCCCTCTTGGTCACAGCTCTGAGATGAGATGTTCCCATACTGTAGACTGGTTGGTCTAATCATGTCATGTCGTTTCAAGGTGGGGCCCAGGCTTCCTGTGGTGTTCACACTACTTGGTGTATGGAAGGCTGTCAGTGGAGGAAAGTAGACACCTGCCGGGTGCCTCAATTCCCCTCAGTGAAGTACACAATTCACCTGAAAGTTAGCCCAAGTGTTCACACTTTCGCACTAAAGTAAGAACCCTTTTTCCCCTTTGGCTCTGGGAAGTTTAAGAAATTACACATTGTCCTTAGCTATTGTTTGATCGATACTTATCATCATAAATGTTGATGGCAGGAACTTACATATTTGTTTTGTTTGAACATTGCAGTAGCTTAGAAAGTAATTTTGTAATTTGATAACTTGATGTATGATTATGAGATGTCATTAGTTGCCAGAGTACAGAATTGACAGGTGTTGGAAAGATAATGTGGGCTCATCATTTCTCATTGATGCTGTGGACTCTAAACCTATGATTGTTGAGCCTGAAGATACTGGCCTAAACAGATCTCACAACATCACTAACGTCTCTTGGCTCCAGCACTCTTTTGTAAAGCCACACTAAGTGTTTATTCCCCAGAGCAAAGCAAAGCCTTTTTCCAGAGAAAGGAGCCAGGCTACAATGTTCGAGATGAATGATCTGTGGTGGACACTGTCATCAGTACCCCCACATGAGAGGAGGGGCCACCCCTAAAACAATTCGGGCCGGCTAATGGCTCCTGCAGTTTTCATTTGTTAGACGCCATAGAAAGCCCACCACAATAGGCTCCATCTCGAGAATGCCCATCTGGGGGCTTTTAGATCCTTTGAACAGCACAAAGGGTCGCTGACCTAGAAACCCATCAATAATAGACAATCCCTCCGAAGACAAATTGAAGAGCAGAGGAATCTCTTGTCTTTCTGCCAATAATTCTCCTCGTTTGTGTGGGTGACACAGAGTGCTTGACTGTCCCACCCATCACTCAAACCTCTCACTCAGTATAGGCTGTGACTGGTTGTGTGTTTCTGTCACTGATTTGTGTGTGACCTCACTTCCACAATATAGGATTTGATGAGATGCTGTGTCACTGTATAATAGTTCCCCAGTTCTGTCACAGAATGTTTGTGACTGTCCCACTTGAGACATCGTTCCCTCACAGTGGTAGCCCATACATTATGGTGCTGAAACGTGATCCTGTTCGTCCTCACCTTTACCTTTGTACAGTAGAATATTTCTGGGCTCCCTGTCACAAGCAGTAATCCCTCACATACAATTGTTTATACCACCAACAAATACAATAGGACATGGGTCTCAAACTCAATGCCCGGGTGCACAAGATGTGTTTGACTGCTTCAGAATGCATCAAATGTGTCCTTGTTGCAGATATCCAAAACTTAAATTGAACCTTTGTTCTGAAGCCAGGTGCCCATTTTGTCCTTTTTTAAACCAGTTCAAGTAACATGGGCGCAGTGTTAAGTAGTGTTGTCACGATAGTAGAATTTTGACTTCGATACCAGGTTAAGTATCACAATACTCACAACCGAAATGATACTGAATACCGAAACGATACCATGGCAAAAAGAAAAAGAAAGTGTATTAGCTAAAGTCACAGAATAACCACAGGGCTTTAAAAACATTTTTTTATTGAACAATATGTTGATAACTGGTTGGACACCTAAAATAACAGAATGTGTTCTATTCTATATTACAGATAAATCATTTCATATATTCAACTGTCATGGAAAGAGCAGGTGTTTTGTATACTCAGAGTATATGAACCCTGGATTGCTGATGCATTCTCCATTGAGAGGTTTTGAAGCCATCCTCACAGCATGATGCTGCCACCCCCATGCTTCACCGTAGGGATGGTGCAAGGTTTCCTCCAGATGTGACGCTGGCCATTCAGGTCAAAGAGTTCAATCTAGGTTTCATCAGACCAGAGAATCTTGTTTCTCATGGTCTGAGAGTCTTTAGGTGCCTTTTGGCAAACTCTAAGCCGGCTGTCATGTACCTTTTACTGAAGAGTGGGTTCCGTCTGGCTACTCTACCATTAAGGCCTGATTGTTGGAGTGCTGCAGAGATGGTTGTCTTTCTGGAATGTTTTCCCATCTCCACAGAGGAACTGTAGAGCTCTGTCAGAGTGACAATCGGATTCCTGGTCACCTCCCTGACCAAGGCCCTTCTCCCCCGATTGCTCAGTTTGGCCAGGCAGCCAGCTCTAGAAAGAAACTTGGTGGTTCAAAACTTCTTCCATCGACATTTGGCTTCCTATTTTGCACGCCCAATTTTTCAGTTTTTGATTTGTTAAAAAAGTTTGAAATATCCAATAAATGTCATTCCACTTCATGATTGTGTACCACTTGTTGTTGATTCTTCACAAAAAAATACAGTTTTATATCTTTATGTTTGAAGCCTGAAATGTGGCAAAAGGTCGCAAAGTTCAAGGGGTTGAATACTTTCGCAAAAGGCACTGATATACAGTTGAAGTCAGAAGTTTACACACACTTAGATTGGAGTCAATAAAACTTGTTTTTCAACCACTCCACAAATTTCTTGATAACAAACCATAGTTTTGGCAAGTTGGTTAGGACATCTACTTTGTGCATGACACAAGTCATTTTTACAACAATTGTTTACAGACAGAGTATTTCACTTATAATTCACTGTATCACAAGTCCAGTTGGTCAGAAGTTCACATACATTAAGTTGCCTGTGCATTTAAGCCTTTAAACAGCTTGGAAAATTCAATAAAATTATGTCATGGCTTCAGAAGCTTCTGATAGGCTAATTGACAACAGTCGAGTCTTTGTACCTGTGGATGTATTTCAAGGTCTACCTTCAAACCCAGTCCCTCTTTGCTTGACATCATGGGAAAATCAAAAGATATCAGCCAAGACCTCAGAAAAATAATTGTTGACCTCCACAAGTCTGGTTTATCCTTGGGAGCATTTTCCAAACACCTAAATGTACCACATTCATCTGTACAAACAATAGTACGCAAGTATAAACACAATGGGACCACGCAGCCGTCACACCACACCATAAAATAAGTCCCATATCGACATAACTTGAATGGCCGCTCAGCAAGGAAGAAGCCACTGCTCCAAAATCGCCATAAAAAAGCCAGACTACAGTTTGCAACTGCACATGAGGACAAAGATCGTACTTTTTGGTGAAATGTCCTCTGGTCTGATGAAACAAAAATAGAACTGTTTGACCATAATGAACATCGTTATGTTTGGAGGAAAAAGGGGGAGGCTTGCAAGCCGAAGAACACCATCCCAACCGTGAAGCACGGGGGTGACAGCATCATGTTATGGGGGTGCTTTGCTGCAGTGTCTGGTGCACTTCACATAATAGATGGCATCATGAGGAAAGGAAAATTATGTGGATATATTGAAGCAACATCTAAGCCATCAGTCAGTACGTTAAAGCTTGGTCGCAAATGGGTCTTCCAAATGGACAATGACTCCAAGCATAATTCCAAAGTTGTGGCAAAATGGCTTAAAGACAACAAAGTCAAGGTATTGGGGTGGCCATCACAAAGCCCTGACCTCAATCCTAGAGAAAATGTGTTAGGCAGAACTGAAAAAGTGTGTGAGAGCAAGGAGGCCTACAAACCTGACTTACACCAGCACTGTCAGGAGGAATGGGCCAAAATTCACCCAACTTATTGTGGGAAGCTTGTGGAAGGCTACCCAAAATGTTTGACGCAAGTTAAATAATTTAAAGGCAATGCTACCAAATACTAATTGAGTGCATGTAAACTTCTGACCCACTGAGAATGTAATGAAAGAAGTTTAAGCTGAAACAAATAATTCTCTCTACTATTATTCTGACATTTCACATTCTTAAAATAAAGTGGTGATCCTAACTGACCTAAAACAGGGAATTTTTACTCGGATTAATTGCCAGGAATTGTGAAAAATTGAGTTTAAAGTATTTGGCTAAGGTGTATGTAAACTTCCAACTTCAACTTTATATATATATATATATATATATATATATATATATACTGTTTGGGATAGGGGCAGCATTTTCACATTTGGATAGAAAGCGTGCCCAGAGTAAACTGCCTGCTACTCAGTCCCAGTTGCTAATATATGCATTGTATTTGTAGATTTGGATAGTAGACACTTTGAAGTCTCTAAAACAGTTTGAATTATGTCTGTGAGTATAACAGAACTCATATGGCAGGTGAAAACCTGGGAAAATCCAACCAGGAAGTGGGAAATCTGGCCTATCGAATACAACTCTTGGCCTATCGAATACACAGTGCCTATGGGGTCATATTGCACTTCCTAAGGCATCCGCTAGATGTCAACTGTCTTTAGAACCTTGTTTGATGCTTCTACTGTGAAGGGGAATGGGAGCTGAATAAGTCAGTGGTCTGGCAGAGTGCCATGAATTCGTGACGCACGTTCACGTGAGAGTTAGCTTGAGTTTCATTGCATTTCTGAAGACAAGGGAATTCTCCGGTTGGCACATTATTGAAGATTTATGTTAAAAACATCCTAAAGATTGATTCTATACTTCTTTTGACATGTTTCTACAGACTGTAACTGAACTTTTTGACTTTTCGTCTGCTGCTAGTGACCGCGCATCATGAATTAGGATTACTGGGCTGAATGCGCTAACAAAAATGAGGTATTTGGACATTTATTGTGGAACTGGGATTCCTGGGAGTGCATTCTGATAAAGATCATCAAAGGTAAGTGAATATTTCTAATGCTATTTCTGACTTCTGTTGACTCAACATGGAGTATATCTGTTTGGCTTGATTTGTTGTCTGAGCGACATACTCAGATTATTGCATGGTTTGCTTTTTCTGTCCTTTTGAAATCTGACACAGTGGTTGCATTAAGGAGAAGTATATCTTTAATTCTGTGAATAACACTTGTATCTTTTATCAATATTTATTATGAGTATTTCTGTAAATTGATGTGGCGCTCTGCAAAATCACTGGATGTTTTGGAAGCAAAATATTACTGAACGTAACGCGCCATGTATTGTGTAACATGATGTCCTATGAGTGTCATCTGATGAAGCTCATCAAACGTTAGTGATACATTTTATATATATATATATATATATATATGCTTTTATGTATATCCTCTCTTTGGCTGGAAAAATGGCTGTGTGTGTTTTTGTGACTAGGCTCTGATCTAACATAATCATTTGTTGTGCTTTCGCTGTAAAGCCTTTTTGAAATCGGACACGATGTGTAGATTAACAAGAAGTTTATCTTTTTTGGGGTGTATTGCACTTGTTAATGTATGAAAGTTACATATTTCTTCATCCTTTTTGTTTTATTTTACCCTTTTTTCTCCCCAATTTTGTGGTATCCAATTATTTAGTAGCTACTATCTTGTCTCATCGCTACAACTCCCATACGGGCTCGGGAGAGACGAAGGTTAAAAGTCATGCGTCCTCCGATACACAACCCAACCAAGCCGCACTGCTTCTTAACACAGCGCGCATCCAACCCGGAAGCCAGCCGCACCAGTGGTTAGCGCGCACTGCGCCCGGCCCGCCACAGGAGTCGCTGGTGCACGATGAGACAAGGATATCCCTACCGGCCAACCCCTCCCTAACCCAGACGACGCTAGGCCAATTGTGCGTCGCCCCACGGACGCGGCCGGTTACGACAGAGCCTGGGCACGAACTCAGAGTCTCTGGTGGCACAGCTGGCGCTGCAGTACAGCGCCCTTAACCACTGCGCCACCCAGGAGGCCCGAAAGTGACATATTTCAACAAAAGAAAATGAATTTCGCGCACTGCCTTTCCAGCGGATTGTTGCCGATAGCGGAACCCCTAGCCATAAGAAGTTATATAAGGCTGTAGCGTAAGGTTATATTATATAATGTACATAATATATGTGTATATATATTATATAATGTGTATGTGTTTATATGTGTATATAGGATTAGTCAACAGTTTCGACACCTACTCATTCCCGGTTTCTTCTGGGTTTTTTTCTACTATTTTCTAAAACAAATGTAATAATAGTGAAGACATCAAAACTATGAAATAACACATGTAGTAACCCAAAAAGTGTTAAACAATTCAAAATATATTTTATATTTGAGGTTCTTCAAAGTAGCCACCCTTTGCCTTAATGACAGCTTTTCCTACACTCTGTGGTCCAACTCATCCCAAACCATCTCAATTGGTTGAGATCGGGAGATTGTGGAGGCCAGGTCATCTGATGCAGCACTCTGGTTAAAATCCCATTTTAGTCCCACTAAGAGCACACCAGATGGGATGGCGTATTGCTGCTTTTTGGTTACTACATGATTCCATATGTGTTATTACACAGTTTTGATGTTTTCACTATTATTGTACAACGTAGAAAATAGTAAAAAATACAAACTCTGGAATGAGTAGATGTGTCCAAACTTTTGACTGTTACTATATATATATATATATATATATATATATATATATATATATATATATATATATTCTAGTATGAACAGTTTTTCATGTTTTAGTATAGAAAATGTACAGAAGTTCTGGTATACCGTGCAACTCTAGTGTTAAATACTTTATAATTTGCCATTCCTAAAATATCAAACTAAATGTACATTTGAATCATTAGTAAACAGAGTCATCTCAGTTTCTGTCTATAATATAATCTATACTTGTTTGACATCAACAAGCTCTCATAGCCTGCAGAATTATACATTTGTCCATAAATATCACATTTGGAAGGTTAAGTTTAGGCATTAATTTCAAATGGTTAAGTTAAGGGTTGAGGTTTGGGATAGGGTTATGAATGGTTAAATTAAGGGTTATGGTTTGGGATAGGGTTAAAATAAACTAAAAACATTACGAGTGCCTAGCACTGGGATTGAACACGCAATTCTCAGAGCCGGAATTCGCGGTTTACGCCCATCCGCCATCCCCGTCCACAAAGCCCATGTAAAACCCAAGCCTACTTGATGGTAATAGCTCTCACCATTGCCCCTAGTGGTGGATTTTGAAGGCATCTCCCGACATCCTGGTGACCTGGACGGACGTCGAATTTCGAAGTGGATCTTGAGCGACCTGGCTGGAAATTGACCCCTTGGCGGGAGAGACAATGATTGACAATCAACTAGGCATTTCCCTAATCCCAAAATGCATGGGGATGAACAGCAGATATGAACTACATATTTAATGGCAATTGTGTCTTTTGAATAAACAGTACATTGTAATTTATGGTTCAATCATGACTCTTAACTACCATTTCTCTTTTTACATTTACATTTAAGTCATTTAGCAGACGCTCTTATCCAGAGCGACTTACAAATTGATGCATTCACCTTATGACATCCATCTTTTTTGGTTAGTAATCAGTAACGGTCATTGGTGATCGCCTATCATGTCTGTGACAATGGACCATTACTGTCCCTCTCCCCTGTTGGATGATCCCTATGTCAAACACCGTTACCTCTTCCCAAGTTGTGAGAGAGCCAATCTAACAGACTATAAATACCACTCTGCTATGAGACTGATGGAGATCAGACCCATCTCCATCACCTACCTTGGATATCATATTTCACTACCCACCAATTTATCCATCATGGCTGAAAGCATTCAGGGTCTCTATTGTTGTCAGAGATGAGATGAAGGAATGCAGACTGTGGGATTTCAATCTTCAGAAATTACACAGTTTTGAGAGAAAGACAAATGTGTTGGAAGAGAGTGTGCATGCCTGCTGGTGGCACTTATATTTTCACCTACACGACCATTCAAAAGTTTGGGGTCACTTAGAAATGTCCTTGTTTTTGAAAGAGAAGCAAAAAAAATGTGTGCATTAAAATAACATCAAATTGATCAGAAATACAGTGTTGACATGGCTAATGTTGTAAATGACTATTGTAGCTGGAAACAGCTGATTTTTAATGGAATATATACATAGGCGTACAGAGGCCCATTATCAGCAACCATCACTCCTGTCTTCCAATTGCACGTTGTGTTAGCTAATCCAAGTTTATCATTATAAAAAGTAAATTGATCATTAGAAAACCCTTTTGCAATTATGTTAGCACAGCTGAAAACTATTGTGCTGATTAAAGAAGCAATAAAACTGGCCTTCTTTAGACTAGTTGAGTATCTGGAGCATCAGCATTTGTGGTTCGATTACAGGCTCCAAATGGCAGCTTCGTTTAATAGTACCCGCAAAACAACAGTCTCAACGTCAACAGTGAAGAGGCGACTCCGGGATGCTGGCCTCCTAGGCAGAGTTCGTCTGTCCAGTGTCTGTGTTCTTTTGCCCATCTTAATATCTTTTATTAGCCAGTCTGAGATATGGCTTTTTCTTTGCAACTCTGCCTAGAAAGCCAACATCCCGGAGTCGCCTCTTCACTGTTAATGATGAGACTGGTGTTTTGCGGGTACTATTGAATGGAGCTGCCAGTTGAGGACTTGTGAGGCGTCTGTTTCTCAAACTAGACACTAATGTACTTGTCCTTTTGATCAGTTGTGCACTGGGGCCTCCCACTCCTCTTTCTATTCTTTTTAGAGCCCGTTTGCATTGTTCTGTGAAGGGAGTAGCCTTTTAAAAAGATACACTTGGATTAGCTAACACAACATGCTATTGGAACACAGGAGTGATGGTTGCTGATAATGGGCCTCTATATGCCTATGTAGATATTCCCATAAACAATTGGCCGTTATCAGCTACAATAGACATTTACAACATTAACAATGTCTACACTGTATTTCTGATCAATTTGATGTTATTTTAATGGACAGAACATGTGCTTTTCTTTTAAAAACATGAACATTTCTAAGCGACCCCAAACTTTTGAACGGTAGTGTATATGACTGGCAGATCTTGGAACAATCATAGTTTCTTTGTTGAGGCTCCAAGGAATGTATAGTATACTTAGATACTGTATACTGTTGTAAGACTGCATGGCATATTGCTAATATTTGAACCTTATATGAGGCATTGGAACGTTTTGGCCTACAGGACATTATTGAAAATGTTTTGGTGTGTTGCTACCACCATTCTTCCATACATTATAATCATGGATCACAGCAATTATGTTATTTCTCCACCTCCTTGTTCCAGACATTTTCAGTAGGATATTAATTTAAACCAGTTTATTCCAGCAGGAAAATAATCCTGCAGCAAGAGGAAATGTGAATTTTTACACCCCTCAGACCATTATAATTAATGGACTAAAATGGGAATTACAAGCTTTGGAAGCCTTTTTAAACCAGGACAATTCTCAGCATCAAAAGAGTGATCAAATTTAGATCCTCTGTTCTCACATACCTAATTGGTACGGCACTTGTGACCGTGATGAATTATTGAAAGATACCTGCTTATTATAGCTATTCGTCCAATTCCTACTTTAACTAGCTATAGTTATTCTCCACCATTTACCCAGAGGAATAGTCTTGTTAGTCCCATAAATGGTCTCACGTAAACACCCTGGGCCACTGACTCTTGACACAGTGAATCAGTCGAGCTGGTCTGAGGGGTCTAAAGCTTGTTAATAATAGTGCTCTGTGATGTGACTTCCTTTTAATGACACTCCAGAGTATAGAGTGGAGTGAAGGGTCACGGTGTGTCTGTGTTTGCCAGGATACTGGAACAGGGTGGTGGAAGCTGGTGCACATCAGCAAGCAGATGTATGGCCATTGTGGTGGGTTTGATTGATAGTGGGTGAGGTCAAAGCCTAGACTCCTGGTTCTTGTATAAAAGATGGGGTGACGTGACACTCTTTGTGTGGGAGAGGTGATGTGGTGTGTTTGTATCTTCCCTTGATATGCATTTCCTAAATAAGTATGTTTATTCATTTTTTAAAGATAGACTGAAGAGCATGCAGTTGTGTGTGGGTGGGTGCGTGCGTGGCATTTTGGTGGGTGTAGCCTATTTGTGTGTAATAACTGAAAAGAGAAAAGGGTATTAGTTACGCTTGCAGGCTACTCAGTGAAATAAGTTGAGCAGGCCTCACACCTTGCCCCCCACTGTTTTGTCACATTAAACTTGACCACGTTAAAGAGTGTGGTCTCCTATTGCAGCCTCTATCTCAGGGATGCAGGATGGGGGATGAGGGGAGGATGTGAGAAGCAACAGGTTAGCCCCCTTATACACGAGTGCGCACACGCACTCAAGGCAGCAAACTGTAACAATGACCAGCCCTGGGAGTTAGATGAGCATTTAAACAGGAATTATTTTAATGACTGTCGACAGGGCCCCGTTGGCCCTGGCTGCTGATTGGTCCTGGCCCCTAGCTGGACTAATGAGTGGGAGCTGCTGTCAGAAAATGTGGCTGCACTAATTTAAGGTGTAATTTGTGAGACAATAGCTTGTTTTTGTTATTGTTATTGCATTAGAAAGGTGATGCTCTCTGGGACTTTGAAGCATCTCTCATCTCTCTCTCGCTCCTCTCTCTCCGTATCTGTATCTGTGAGGACTGATTACTTCAGGCCACACAATATGCCTGTGTGCTACCCAGGTTTCCTGGTTTTCATGTTTACTGAGTGTCAAAATGTGCATCTTGTGCATGTTAAGACACATTTGTTTTTGTTTTTAATCATTTTATGAACAGCCCAAAATAAGCACTTTCCTGGCTACTTATTTCCTGAACACATTCAAAGCAGCAAATCTGCAGTTCTCTGTGCTATGGTGTCTTTAACTGCAGCAGTTTCCCCAGAATGCAGTTTGTTTTACTGTAACAGCAGCTGAACGCGTGCCACAGTAGATCAGCCGGGCTGATACCAGATGATTTATATGAAATTATGTCTGAATGAGGACGCGGCTAAAGTTGTTAGCGTGTTCATTTCCCATTAAGATAAACGGAGTGTTGCCTCAGCAGCCGCTCCCAGTCCAGCACAGAGCCCCTGAAGATGAGTGAAAGCACTGTACACACATTCATCCACATGCTCGCAGAATTACACATAATGACCGAGACACAAAGCGGCACAGGCAATTGACTTTGTGATCAACACTGGAGCACTGAGTAATCCCTTTCTGTTGCTCAAATCCTCTTGGAGTCATATTTTTGTGTGAAATGTTTGCAGTGGGTGAAGGTGTAGTGTGGTATAATTGTGTGTAATGGGGTGGGGGCTATGGGGACTTATAGTGAAGAGCACAGAGTGGGAAAGGTCCACTGCACTGAGGACTGACAGCATGCCTGGCCCCAGTAATGGGCCACTTTCTAAAACAATTACGTATGCTTGCAGGTCCTGGCTCTGTTTTGCTACTTAATTTCACTTTACTGTCCACAATTGGACAGGCATATGAGCAAGCACTATAACAAGTTGCATTACACGCCATTTCAGTTTCTTGGTTTCCATGCAGTTTTCCCAACGTAAAGAAAACCCTGAATGGAGCTAATAATATGTTTTATCCATGTGCTGGAGGGTGTGTGGGGAACACTTGGGATTTGTCCCACACCATTGCACCCTCTGGCTGTTCTGGTGGGTGTGATACTCTGAGACAAAGCTTATTTAACTTGCATTTGTTGCATTTAATTTACTGCACAAGCTGTTCATTCAGGGGACATTACAACCAGTTCCAAAAACAATGGATATGGCTCTTGTGTCAAAAGTCAATAACTGAGTGGATTTTGTTACATACTGGCCTGATCATTATTGCAGGCCCAGTTCCATAAATTAATTTCCCACCAACAGTATGTAACCTGGCAGTTAAGGGTATTTCTAAATAAAATTAAAGGTGCCGTTTTCAATAAGTAATTTGTCTACTTGAGGCAATATATAAACTGTCACAGCATGAAATCAATTTTCTGCCTTGGATAATTTCAAACAAGGTTTCTAACACATTAGTATAGCAATTAGAGGCCGGGGCTATCGTAGGCTAGTCTCTCTGAGGGCACCATCTCCACTACTGACACTTTCATTCCTCCTTTCTTCTTTCCTCGACCGTCCCTCTAAGAAGGTGACAGGCACGCAGCCTAATCGCCACTGATAATAAATGTATCAACTCTTAAACTCCTGAGCGCTGAATGGGCTTCACCCCAGCCATTGAGCGAGAGCAGATTACTCACGCTTAGTTGGCTCTAGGTAGGCTTTTGCAAGCTTCCCCACCAGGCCTGGGAATCGGCTGCATTGAGGCCCATTCACAGTCCCCTGACACAGAGCATGCTTTTACTGCACACTGTTTTATTATGAAGAAATCCCAGCCTCCCACCCCAGCTTGTCCCTGCTATAGTCTTTCTTCTGCATTAAGAAAGGTTATCCCCTACCTTAATCCATATTGCTATGTGGATTAGAGGGAAGGGGGAGCTGCCCACGACTCAGGATCCCTTCAGAGCCCCTCTGGGACCCCTCTCTCTCCTCTCTTTTTCCTGCTTTTCCTCCTTTACAACCTACCAATAGGCCTCGCAGAGGATTTGCATCTGAAATGGGGAACCTGGAGCTCCCTTCAATGAAGACATCGGATCAAAGTTCAGCCAGTCAAGGCCTTGCTAAAACGTTAAGGAGGCTGGCTCAACACAAAGGGAACAGATGAGCGGCGACTAAAACACATTGGGATCCCTTATCCAGATTAAGAGTGGATTATACCATCCACAATAAACCCGTTTTATTTGAAATCTCAGAATTTAAAAATTTTAAGAATCCAGCCCTGGTGAAATGCCTATACTCTTATGGTCACGATGCTTGATTTTACAATCTAATGTTGGTGTGATAATATCTTGAAGAATAATTCATAATTGATTATGCATTTCAGGTTTTGCATTTCAGGTTTTGTTCCTTCAGAAAGTATTCATACCCCTTGAGTTATTCCACATTTTGTTGTGTTATAGCCTGAATTCAAAATTGATTCAATTGTTTTTTTCTCTTACCCATCTCTTACATACAATACCCCATAATGACAAAATGAAAAGATGTTCAGGAATTGTTGCACATTTTGAAAATACATAAATATCTCATTTACATAAGTATTCACACCCCTGAGTCAATACATGTTAAAATCAACTGTGAGTCTTTAATAAGAGCTTTGCACACCTGGATTGTACAATACTTGCTCATAATTCTTTAACAAATTATTCAAGCTCTGTCAAATTGGTTGTTGACAGCCATTTTCAAGTCTTGTCAAAGATTTTCAAGCCCATTTAAGTCAAAACTGCAACTAGGCCACTCAGGAATCTTCAATGTCAACTTGGTAAGCAAATTTGGCCTTCTGTTTTAGGTTATTGTCCTGCTGAAAGGTAAATTTGTCTCCCAGTGTCTGTTGGAAATCAGACAGAACCAGGTTTTCCTCTAAGATTTAGCCTGTGCTTAGCTCTATTCTGTTTCTTCTTATCCTAAAAAAACTCCCTAGTCCTTGCCGATGACAAGCATACCCATAACATGATGCAGACAAACGCAATGCAATAACATTTGTTATTCTGGCTGCAGAGTTCATGACTGTGTAGCCATAGCTCGTTGTCTAGCTAGCAGCAAGCAAGGGATAAGAACGTTGCCAATGTGAGGGGCACAGATTAGTCAAGGTAATTGAGGTAATATGTACATTTAGGTGGAGTATTAATTCGCTTATAGAAAATTTAAATATTTCAATTTTTGGTATATGAGCAGATGTGTGCTTTCATATTCTTTTATTTGGCAACTGTGGTATAAGTGGAATAAACACCTCTGTTCTGTAAAAAATGAAACATGAACTCCGCAAAGGGACTCTGCTCCGCCTCATCCACCTGCGTTGATCATTATTGTTTATCCAGCTTATACAACAGTAAATGAAAACAATACTCAAGCACACATTTACCGGTAGAAAATAATGCTTTTGTTCATATTTAAAAATGTTATAAGCAAATTCATACTTTCTCATCTTTTGGTTGCTAAAGACGTGACCCAATAGTTTGTTTGATTAGTTCTATATTTATGGACTTGACCTATATGTTCTGTTGCCATGTATGCTTGCAAGCTAGCCAACTAACTGTGGCTAACACAGTCACAACCTTTGCAGCCAGAATAACACTAAAGTAGCTGCATTTGTGTTTGTTTAAGCTGTTTTCCAAATGAATAATGATGATTCCCAATTTTTCTGGCAGTGCTAGAAAAGTTTGCGTTCTCTTCAGGACACTTGAAACTGTTAATTGCGAGAAGATCACATTGCATATCAAACACTAAGCTAGAAGCTACCTTAGCTAAACAGTTTGTTGCTAGCAAACCTGCCTATAAGAAATTAATTCAAAGATATCAGCTTCTGAAAACAGCTGGTGAAACTAGAAATGTGGGAGAATTTTACAGCATAGCCACTTGCGTCATGACTGCAACAGTAGGGGCCAGAGAAATTCATGTTCGTCACTCACCAGGTTAGCTGATCAGAGGCTTCCAATAAAATAAGTCTCTGCAAAAACAAATCGATGCTGGAAGTTTGTCCTTGTTGAATCTGTGTTTACAATGCATCCAATTTCGGTTTGTGTGGTTGTTGGTTTAGCTTTCTGTAACTTTGTAGCAAGTATGGTCTGCATGTGTAGGTGCATGTTGCATCATGATTTCAAGGTGTCCTGATATCTTTGCCAACTGTCCCGTTATCTTGTTTTAATGCCCATTCTATAATGCCTTTCTAGCCAATCAGAGCCAGTATTCAACAACGCTGTGGTATAAAATATTATATTATGACTATACCAGCTGTACTCTTGTATGTGTGTCTTTCTGGTGCTGTCCAGCTAAATTACAGAACACCACACTTATCTGACAGTGTGAGCCCTGACAGAGGCCCCTCATCAGCCAGACAAAATGACAGCTCATTGACCAGAAATGAATCCTTTAGCTGTTGGCTCTAACACATGGCAATTGCCCCATGTTGATTCCTTGGCTATTAAATTGGGTTATTTTATGATATGGTGTAATTGGTATAAATTGCTCTCCAGGTGATTTGGACCCTGTTGTTTAAATGCGTCCCTTTTTTTCCAGACAATGGAGGCAGCAGAGCCGTGCCTTGCAGTACTGTACCCTGATGGCTCGCCGTCTAATCTTAATTAGCTCACATGTTTGCTCTCATGGATTTTCACATAGCCCAGCTAGCTTGTGTCATTATCTATAGGAAATACACTCAGTGGGAAGGCCATGATATAATATATTACTCACAAAGGCAACTGTTTGAAATGTGTGCTTTTCTCCCCCAGAACACAGAGACCGGAGAAAGAAGTTTGAGCACTTTTCTCCCATTTAATTCAGCACCACGAAGTGATGTTTAGCACAGCAGGCTCAGTGGGCACCATTGTTTGTTTGTCAAAAGCAAAAATGCTTTTCCTTGAAGAGGTCCTCGAGTGTTTGTTTGATGTGATAAGGCCAAGTGTCATTCTAAAGGTGTATTTGTGTCACAAAATGGAGTGTTAAAATTCACTATAATTGATGGCACTGCTGGACGCTAGCTGGGTGCCACAATGAAAACGTAGCCAGCAATTCAACTTACGCTGGAAAGACCTGGTTAAAAATCAGAGAAAGGCCCTCTCCATTCGTCACAACTAAACACAGAGGGAAATGTTAACTTTCTGTGACTATCTATTAGGATGGAATGAATATGACATAGATGTTTTGTATCTGGCGGCTTGCATTTGGCTAGCTGACATTCTGTCTTTACCTGCAGCATAAGCTGAGCCCAGATGTTAGTGGATATATTTGACATTCAACAAATGTCACCTGTCAATAGAATTGAGTGTCTGCTCCAGATAAACTACAGATGTCTGATGTGGATGTGACTCATGATGAGGGGGTTCTCATAAGGTCTCTGCTTTGGATATTATTGTCTATTTCATTTACATTTGTGATACTGAATGACAAAATAGTACATTGTTTCTGTGGTTTGAAAAAATGGTATATGAACTAAATGTGAGTGTATGTGTGTGAGTGTATGTGTGCACATTAGGGTGTGTGTGCGACGTGCTTATCCTTGTGTGTGTGGAAAGCGATGGTGGGGGTTGTTCAGGTGTTGAGTGGCCCTCATTAACGGCATGCTCATTATGTGTGATTTAGCGCTGAAACACGGCGGCTGTGTCATCTCTTAACTTCATTAAATCATTAATTCCCCAGAAGTTAACTGAGCCAGGCATAATGAAGCCATCACAGTCTCAGCAGAATTCTCCCATTATTAAGTGTTGGTGCTGAGCAGAGGGAGAGAGAGACTTCCTCGATGATGTCTCAGGCCATTAAATTGATTTGTTAAATGGAGATATCAATACCTAGGATCCCTTTCAGGATAACACTATGGCAGTTTAGGGGACACCTTTACGGTAGCAATGTTATCCCAATGTGACCGCTGTCTCAAACATACAGTACCAGGGTTTTTCTTTATTTTACTTTTTCTACATTGTAGAATAATAGTGAAGACATCAAAACTATGAAATAACGCACATGGAATCATGTAGTAAACAAGAAAGTTATTTAAAAAATGAAGAAGAAAAAATGATTCAATGTAGCCACCCTTTGCCTTGATGACAGCTTTGCACACTCTTGGCATTCTCTCTAATTTAGCAGCACTGCTCCAAAGTGTGATTTAGCAAAGTAACAAAAAATTAGAAATTTGAGTTTTCTAACTCAGCAGGAGCCCTCTAAATCAATGTGACAGATGGCAAATATTTCCTCTCTATAGCACAAGTGAGAGCATCTTATTCCTCAAATATACCAAGATGGAATAGCAGTCAGACGTCCTTTGTCCTCGTCTTGTTGTGTCCCATATATATATATATTTACATCTTTCTTCGCATATCTTTTATATATTTTATTTTCCAAAAACTCAACTTCAAAACACTCTCCTGCAACCCGCCTCACCAATTTAAAAAAAGTAGTATTTACCTCAAATCTGAAATCCACAATAGAAGCTAGCCAGAAGCTAACCAGAAGCTAGCCAGAAGCTAGCCAGTTTACTGGCTAACGTTAGTATTCAGCAAACCATGGTTTGTGGTCATCAGCTATCCTTTAGCTCGAAAAGCTATCGCCTGTTTTGTACAACGCGACTCAGACCAGAACATACTGGACCTATTTTTCTTTCCATATCCCTGGATTTCAACCGCAAGCTCTGGACATTTACACCTGGATCTCGCAGCTAGCTATCTGCTATCCGTGTGACTATTGGCTTACGTCGATCCCAGAGCAAACATAAATTATTCGAAGCTAGCCAGCTGAAGAGTTCCATCAGCCACTCCTGGGCTACAATCACCTATCCGGACCTGTTTTACTGCCGATGCGGAGCCCCACCGGACCTTCACGACTGGACTACCTACGTTATCTACCCGAGGAGTTTTCCAACTGGCCCCTCCGTCGCGACGTTACATGAACGCCCATCTAGGGCCCGCTAATCGTTAGCTGTCTTATTGGCTGCTATCTGAATAGGTCTATCGGTACAATTTTTCTTGGGTCACTATAACTATATCTATTTTGCCAATTGGATCGATCCCCTCTACCACACGGAACCCCACTAATCTACCGACGGAAACGCACGAGGTGGCTAAAAACAGACCTCTATCCTATGCTAACTTGCTACCGATGGCCCGGCTAGCTGTCTGAATCGCCGTGAACCAAACCAACCTCACTACTCACTGGACCCTTATGATCACTCGGCTAAGCATGCCTCTCCTTAATGTCAATATGCCTTGTCCATTGCTGTTCTGGGTAGTGTTTATTGGCTTATTTCACTGTAGAGCCTCAAGCCTCTACCTTATCCAACCTTTCAGTTCCACCATCCACACATGCAATGACATCACCTGGTTTCAATGATGTTTCTAGAGACAATATCTCTCTCATCATCACTCAATACCTAGGTTTACCTCCACTGTATTCACATCCTACCATACCTTTGTCTGTACATTATACCTTGAAGCTATTTTATTGCCCCCAGAAACCTCCTTTTACTCTCTGTTCCGGACGTTCTAGACGACCAATTCTCATAGCTTTTAGCCATACCCTTATGCTACTCCTCCTCTGTTCCTCTGGTGATGTAGAGGTGAATCCAGGCCCTGCAGTGCCTAGCTCCACTCCTATGCCCCAGGCGCTCTCTTTTGATGACTTCTGTAACTGTAATAGCCTTGGTTTCATGCATGTTAATATTAGAAGCCTCCTCCCCAAGTTTGTTTTATTCACTGCTTTAACACACTCTGCCAACCCGGATGTTCTAGCCGTGTCTGAATCATGGCTTAGGAAGACCATCAAAAATTCTGAAATCTCCATCCCAAACTACAACATTTTCAGACAAGATAGAACGGCCAAAGGGGGCGGTGTTGCAATCTACTGCAAAGATAGCCTGCAGAGTTCTGTCCTACTATCCAGGTCTGTACCCAAACTATTTGAACTTCAACTTTTAAAAATCCACCTCTCTAAAAACAGGTCTCTCACCGTTGCCGCCTGCTATAGACCACCCTCTGCCCCCGGCTGTGCTCTGGACACCATATGTGAACTGATTGCACCCCATCTATCGTCAGAGCTCGTGCTGCTAGGCGACCTAAACTGGAACATGTTTAACACCCCAGCCATCATACAATCTAAGCTTGATACCCTCAATCTCACACAAATGATCAATGAACGTACCAGGTACCACCCCAAAGCCGTAAACATGGGCACCCTCATAGATATCATCCTAACCTATTTGCCCTCTAAATACACCATTGCTGTTTTCAACCAAGATCTCAGCGATCATTGCCTCATTGCCTGCATCCGTAATGGGTCAATGGTCAAACGACCTCCACTCATCACTGTCAAACGCTCCCTGAAACACTTCAGGCCTTTCTAATCGACCTGGCCGGGGTATCCTGGAAGGATATTGATCTCATCCCGTCAGTAGAGGATGCCTGGTTATTTAAAAAAAAATGCCTTCCTCACCATCTTAAATAAACATGCCCCATTCAAGGAATTTAGAACCAGGAACAGATCCAGACCTGACTGCCCTTAACCAACATAAAACATCCTATGGCGTTCTGCATTAGCATCGAACAGCCCCCATGATATGCAACTTTTCAGGGACGCGAGAAACCAATATACACAGGCATTTAGAAAAGCCAAGGCTAGCTTTATCAAGCAGAAATTTGCTTCCTGCAACACAAACTCAAAAAGTTCTGGAACACTGTAAAGTACATGGAGAATAAGAGCACCTCCTCCCAGCTGCCCATTGCACTGAGGATAGGAAACACTGTCACCACCAATAAATCCATTATAATTGAGAATTTCAATATGTTTTTTTTTACGGCCGGCCATGCTTTCCACCTGGCTACCCCTACCCCGGGCAACAGCACTGCACCCCCCACAGCAACTCGCCCAAGCCTTCCCCATTTCTCCAAATTCAGTCAGCCGGTGTTCTGAAAGAGCTGCAAAATCTAGACCCCTACAGCTCAGCTGGGCTAGACAATCTGGACCCTTTCTTTCTAAAAAATAATCTGCCGAAATTGTTGCAACCCCTATTACTATCCTGTTCATCCTCTCTTTCGTGTCGTCTGAGATTCCCAAAGATTGGAAAGCAGCTGCGGTCATCCCCCTCTTCAAAGGGGGGGACACTCTTGACCCAAACTGCTACAGACCTATATCTATCCTACCCTGCCTTTCTAAAGTCTTCGAAAGCCAAGTCAACAAACAGATTACCGACCATTTCGAATCCCACTGTACCTTCTCCGCTATGCAATCTGGTTTCAGAGCTGGTCATGGGTGCACCTCAGCCACGCTCAAGGTCTTAAAAGATATCTTAACCGCCATCGATAAGAAACAATACTGTGCAGCCGTATTCATTGACCTGGCCAAAGCTTTCGACTCTGTCAATCACCACATCCTCATCGGCAGACTCGATAGCCTTGGTTTCTCAAATGATTGCCTCGCCTGGTTCACCAACTACTTCTCTGATAGAGTTCACTGTGTCAAATCGGAGGGCCTGTTGTCCGGGCCTTTGGCAGTCTCTATGGGGGTGCCACAGGGTTCAATTCTTGGACCGACTCTCTTCTCTGTATACATCAATGATGTTGCTCTTGTTGCTGGTGAGTCTCTGATCCACCTCTACGCAGACGACACCATTCTGTATCCTTCTGGCCCTTCTTTGGACACTGTGTTAACAACCCTCCAGACAAGCTTAAATGCCATACAACTCTCCTTCCGTGGCCTCCAATTGCTCTTAAATACAAGTAAACATAAATGCATGCTCTTCAAACGATCGCTGCCTGCACCTGCCTGCCCGTTGTCATGATGTTGGCTTGGGGGTAGGTTTATGACAGTCATAAATACCTCTTTCCCCCTTTTTCCTCTCTCTACCCTACTGATGTTACATTTGCAAAACCCTTGGTTAACATATAGATTCTGGGAACATCAGAAGGTGGGGGGAAATTAACTGTATTCTGGTAATCTGACCAATGGAACATATGTGGTGGTACTTATTGAATATGAAGTCAGTTTGGTTGTCATCTGAGACATTCCCATCAATGAAACTCTACAGTGGAAAGTCTACACATCAGAGTTATCGAAGTCACATGGAATTGTTCAATTTAAATGTTTGAATATGAAATTATTTGTGATGGGATGAAATGTGATTTTAGCTTCTAAAATGTGAGATTTGGGTTTTCATAAGATAGGTCTCTGCTCAATCAGTGGCCCGACCCTGTGAAGGGACATGAGCTATAAAACTTTTCAAACACGCCTCCCTTCCTCTATAAGCCCTTGACGACAATATAACCTCCTGTTCCGAGAACGTGAGGATGATGGTCCGATGTCAGAATGGTTCAGATAATAACTACAGAACAAAGCCAACATCAGCGTGAGCTTTGGTTGCGAATGGTATGAACTTCGAACTCTTATTCACTACAGAAGTGATACCTCCTAGCCGTTGAGTTAGCAACAGCCGCTGCAAACGAGGGTTAGGAAGGAACAGACAGAGTATCCCGTCTACTACACAACGACGTTACTACAACGTATTCAATTTACCAGCATTGACATTCTTCAAAGGAAGGACTCGGTTGGGCAACACGGCCTTCCATCTACCACCAACCTACCGAAGCGCAGCTCAGAGTAAATATTTATTGCATTTTCCTTTTCCAAATTGGCGGTAATTTATTTGATACTGTATTTATGATAGCACAGCTTCGCCCTTTGTTCCTAATTCTTCCCGCTCTTTCACTCAAACCCAGCCCCTTTTCTTTTGTGTAACCAGCTGCCATATCTGTTCCGCCCCTAGGGAGGTTTTCCTTTATGACGTAATTTGTAATCAAGTTCTGATTTAATTATGTTTATGTGTAATTCTGTGTGATTAGTTAGGTATTTAGTAAATAAATAATTAAAACCCAATTTTGTATTGCTGATTCAACTTGTTAGCCAGGGTTCATGCAGATAACTAAGAGTTAAAACTTTCAGATGAGACTGAATTAAGATGAATATTAATGTTGACTGCTATTGATGTAAAATATTACTAGGTCTTTAACAGTTTATTCAGAAGATAACAGCTCTATAAATATTATTTTGTGGTGCCCGACTCTCTAGTTAATTACATTTACATGATGAGCTCAATCAGGTAATATTAATTACGGAGAAATTATCTTATAGAATAGCATGTCACTTAATCAGGCATAGCCAAAGACATGACACCGTCCAACATCACGACTCTGGATGGTTCTGACTTAGAATATGTGGACAACTACAAATACCTAGATGTCTGGTTAGACTGTAAACTCTTCTTCCAGACTCACATCAAACATCTCCAATCCAAAGTTAAATCTAGAATTGCATCCTTCACTCATGCTGCCAAACATACTCTTGTAAAACAGACCATCCTACCGATCCTCGACTTCGGCGATGTCATTTACAAAATAGCCTCCAATACCCTACCTAATTGGATGCAGTCTATCACAGTGCCATCCGTTTTGTCACCAAAGCCCCATATACTACCTACCACAGCGACCTGTACGCTCTCGTTGGCTGGCCCTCGCTTCATACTCGTCGCTAAACCCACTGGCTCCAGGTCATCTACAAGACGCTGCTAGGTAAAGTCCCCCTTATCTCAGCTCGCTGATCACTATAGCAGCACCCACCTGCACCACACGCTCCAGCAGGTATATCTCTCTGGTCACCCATAAAACCAATTCTTCCTTTGGCCGCCTCTCCTTCCAGTTCTCTGCTGCCATTGACTGGAATGAACTAAAAAAATCTCTGAAACTGAATACACTTATCTCCCTCACTAGCTTTAAGCACCAGCTGTCAGAGCAGCTCACAGATTACTGCATCTGTACATAGCCCATCTATAATTTAGCCCAAACAACTTCCTCTCCCATACTGTATTTATTTATTTATTTTGCTCCTTTGCACCCCATTATTTATATCTCTACCTTGCACATTCTTCCACTGCAAATCTACCATTCCAGTGTTTTACTTACTATATTGTATTTTGTTTTGCCTTTACCCCCTTATCTACATTTACATTACATTTAAGTCATTTAGCAGACGCTCTTATCCAGAGCGACTTACAAATTGGTGCATACACCTTATGACCACCAGTGGAACAGCCACTTGCATCTAAATCTTGTTGGGGGAGAAGGGGGGTGAGAAGGATTACTTACCCTTACTTACCCTATCCTAGGTATTCCTTGAAGAGGTGGGGTTTCAGGTGTCTCCGGAAGGTGGTGATTGACTCCGCTGTCCTGGCGTCGTGAGGGAGTTTGTTCCACCATTGGGGGCCAGAGCAGCGAACAGTTTTGACTGGGCTGAGCGGGAACTGTACTTCCTCAGTGGTAGGGAGGCGAGCAGGCCAGAGGTGGATGAACGCAGTGCCCTTGTTTGGGTGTAGGGCCTGATCAGAGCCTGGAGGTACTGAGGTGCCGTTCCCCTCACAGCTCCGTAGGCGAGCACCATGGTCTTGTAGCGGATGCGAGCTTCAACTGGAAGCCAGTGGAGAGAGCGGAGGAGCGGGGTGACGTGAGAGAACTTGGGAAGGTTGAACACCAGACGGGCTGCGGCGTTCTGGATGAGTTGTAGGGGTTTAATGGCACAGGCAGGGAGCCCAGCCAACAGCGAGTTGCAGTAATCAAGACGGGGAGATGACAAGTGCCTGGATTAGGACCTGCGCCGCTTCCTGTGTGAGGCAGGGTCGTACTCTGCGGATGTTGTAGAGCATGAACCTACAGGAACGGGACACCGCCTTGATGTTAGTTGAGAACGTCAGGGTGTTGTCCAGGATCACGCCAAGGTTCTTAGCGCTCTGGGAGGAGGACACAATGGAGTTGTCAACCGTGATGGCGAGATCATGGAACGGGCAGTCCTTCCCGGGAGGAAGAGGAGCTCCGTCTTGCTGAGGTTCAGCTTGAGGTGGTGATCCGTCATCCACACTGATATGTCTGCCAGACATGCAGAGATGCGATTCGCCACCTGGTCATCAGAAGGGGGAAAGGAGAAGATTAATTGTGTGTCGTCTGCATAGCAATGATAGGAGAGACCATGTGAGGTTATGACAGAGCCAAGTGACTTGGTGTATAGCGAGAATAAGAGAGGGCCTAGAACAGAGCCCTGGGGGACACCAGTGGTGAGAGCGCGTGGTGAGGGAGACAGATTCTCGCCACGCCACCTGGTAGGAGCGACCTGTCAGGTAGGACGCAATCCAAGCGTGGGCCGCGCCAGAGATGCCCAACTCGGAGAGGGTGGAGAGGAGGATCTGATGGTTCACAGTATCGAAGGCAGCCGATAGGTCTAGAAGGATGAGAGCAGAGGAGAGAGAGTTAGCTTTAGCAGTGCGGAGCGCCTCCGTGATACAGAGAAGAGCAGTCTCAGTTGAATGACTAGTCTTGAAACCTGACTGATTTGGATCAAGAAGGTCATTCTGAGAGAGATAGCGGTAGAGCTGGCCAAGGACGGCACGCTCAAGAGTTTTGGAGAGAAAAGAGAGAAGGGATACTGGTCTGTAGTTGTTGACATCGGAGGGATCGAGTGTAGGTTTTTTCAGAAGGGGTGCAACTCTCGCTCTCTTGAAGACGGGAGGGACGTAGCCAGCGGTCAGGGATGAGTTGATGAGCGAGGTGAGGTAAGGGAGAAGGTCTCCGAAAATGGTCTGGAGAAGAGAGGAGGGGATAGGGTCAAGCGGGCAGGTTGTTGGGCGGCCGGCCGTCACAAGACGCAAGATTTCATCTGGAGAGAGAGGGGAGAAAGAGGTCAGAGCATAGGGTAGGGCAGTGTGAGCAGAACCAGCGGTGTCGTTTGACTTAGCAAACGAGGATCGGATGTCATCGACCTTCTTTTCAAAATGGTTGACGAAGTCATCTGCAGAGAGGGAGGAGGGAGTGGGGGGGGAGGATTCAGGGAGGGAGGAGAAGGTGGCAAAGAGCTTCCTAGGGTTAGAGGCAGATGCTTGGAATTTAGAATGGTAGAAAGTGGCTTTAGCAGCAGAGACAGAGGAGGAAAATGTAGAGAGGAGGGAGTGAAAGGATGCCAGGTCCGCAGGGAGGCGAGTTTTCCTCCATTTCCGCTCGGCTGCCCGGAGCCCTGTTCTGTGAGCTCGCAATGAGTCGTCGAGCCACGGAGCGGGAGGGAGGACCGAGCCGGCCTGGAGGATAGGGGACATAGGGAGTCAAAGGATGCAGTAAGGGAGGAGAGGAGGGTTGAGGAGGCAGAATCAGGAGATAGGTTGGAGAAAGTTTGAGCAGAGGGAAGAGAAGATAGGATGGAAGAGGAGAGAGTAGCGGGGGAGAGAGAGCGAAGGTTGGGACGGCGCGATACCATCCGAGTAGGGGCAGTGTGGGAAGTGTTGGATGAGAGCGAGAGGGAAAAGGATACAAGGTAGTGGTCGGAGACTTGGAGGAGTTGCAATGAGGTTAGTGGAAGAACAGCATCTAGTAAAGATGAGGTCAAGCGTATTGCCTGCCTTGTGAGTAGGGGGGGAAGGTGAGAGGGTGAGGTCAAAAGAGGAGAGGAGTGGAAAGAAGGAGGCAGAGAGGAATGAGTCAAAGGTAGACGTGGGGAGGTTAAAGTCGCCCAGAACTGTGAGAGGTGAGCCGTCCTCAGGAAAGGAGCTTATCAAGGCATCAAGCTCATTGATGAACTCTCCGAGGGAACCTGGAGGGCGATAAATGATAAGGATGTTAAGCTTGAAAGGGCTGGTAACTGTGACAGCATGGAATTCAAAGGAGGCAATAGACAGATGGGTAAGGGGAGAAAGAGAGAAAGACCACTTGGGAGAGATGAGGATCCCGGTGCCACCACCCCGCTGACCAGAAGCTCTCGGGGTGTGCGAGAACACGTGGGCGGACGAGGAGAGAGCAGTAGGAGTAGCAGTGTTATCTGTGGTGATCCATGTTTCCGTCAGTGCCAAGAAGTCAAGGGACTGGAGGGAGGCATAGGCTGAGATGAACTCTGCCTTGTTGGCCGCAGATTGGCAGTTCCAGAGGCTACCAGAGACCTGGAACTCCACGTGGGTCGTACGCGCTGGGACCACCAGGTTAGGGTGGTCGCGGCCACGCGGTGTGGAGCGTTTGTATGGTCTGTGCAGAGAGGAGAGAACAGGGATAGACAGACACATAGTTGACAGGCTACAGAAAAGGCTACGCTAATGCAAGGAAATTGGAATGACAAGCGGACTACACGTCTCGAATGTTCAGAAAGTTAAGCTTACGTAGCAAGAATCTTATTGACTAAAATGATTAAAATGATACAGTACTGCTAAAGTAGGCTAGCTGGCAGTGGCTGCGTTGTTGACACTACACTAATCAAGTCGTTCCGTTGAGTGTAATAATTCTACAGTGCTGCTATTCGGGGCTAGCTGGCTAGCTAGCAGTGTTGTTTACGTTACGTTGAGTTAAAAGAACGACAATAGCTGGCTAGCTAACCTAGGAAATCGGTCTAGACTACACAATTATCTTTGAAACAAAGACGGCTATGTAGCTAGCTACGATCAAACAAATCAAACCGTTGTACTGTAATGAAATGAAAATGTGATACTCCCTGACCGGTGATTGAATTCGAAACAAAATGTGATACTACCTGTGAATGCGACCGGGTTGTTGAGTTCTATTCAGTAGACGTTGGCTAGCTGTTAGCTGTTAGCTGTTGGCTAGCTAGCAGAGTCTCCTACGTTAAGGACGACAAATAGCTGGCTAGCGAACCTCAGTGAATTAAGATAATCACTCCAAGGCTACACACACTAAACTACACAATTATCTTGGAAACAAAGACAGCTATGTAGCTAGCTAACACTGAACTAATCAAGTCGTACAGTTGAGTGAATAGCACTACAGTGATGCTAATCTGTGTGCATTAGCTAGCGTTGCTAGCTCCTGGGCGAATAGCAGTGAAGGCTACGTTAGGGCGACGAAATACGATATACGATAATTATGCAATTATCTCTGATACAAGGACGGCTATGTAGCTAGCTAAGAAGAATGGCTAAGATTATGTAGCTAGCTAACAGTAAACTAATCAAGTCGTACAGTTGAGTGAATAGCACTACAGTGATGCTAATCTGTGTGCGTTAGCTAGCGTTAGCTAGCTCCTGGGCGAATAGCAGTGAAGGCTACGTTAGGGCGACGAAATACGATAATTATGCAATTATCTCTGATACAAGGACGGCTATGTAGCTAGCTAAGAAGAATTGCTAAGATTAGACAAATCAACCGTTGTACTATAATGAAATGTAATGAAAAAGTTATACAACCTGCAGAGCGAAGTGCGAATGCGACCGAATGCGACCGCTCGCTCCAACCTCATTTGCTCACATTGTATATAGACTTGTTATATGTGTCGAACTGCTTTGCTTCATCTTGGCCAGGTCGCAATTGTAAATGAGAATTTGTTCTCAACTTGCCGACCTGGTTAAATAAAGGTTAAATAAATCAATTCCTCTCATACATACTAATTCAGTAAAGTGCTAGTATAATGTATTTGAGAAATAGTCCTTATAAGCCCATTGTTATAATTGTGCTATAGTTTACTAGTTTTATAATATAATAGTGTTATAATATACTAGTGTTTTAATATAGTGGTGTTATAATAGTGTTATAATATAGTGGTGTTATAATAGTGATATAATATAGTAGTGTTATAATAGTGTTATAATAGTGTTATAATATAGTAGTGTTATAATAGTGTTATAATATAGTAGTGTTATAATAGTGTGTTAATATAGTGGTGTTATAATAGTGTTATAATATAGTAGTGTTACAATAGTGATATAATATAGTATCAAATCAAATCAAATCAAATCCAATGTTATTTGTCACATACACATGGTTAGCAGATGTTAAATGCGAGTGTAGCGAAATGCTTGTGCTTCTAGTTCCGACAATGCAGTGATAACCAACAAGTAATCTAACTAACAATTCCAAAACTACTGTCTTATACACAGTGTAAGGGGATAAGGAATATGTACATAAGGATATATGAATGAGTGATGGTACAGAGCAGCATACAGTAGATGGTATCGAGTACAGTATATACATATGAGATGAGTGTGTAGACAAAGTAAACAAAGTGGCATAGTTAAAGTGGCTAGTGATACATGTGTTACATAAGGATGCAGTCGATGATGTAGAGTACAGTATACACATATGCATATGAGATGAATAATGTAGGGTAAGTAACATTATATAAGGTAGCATTGTTTAAAGTGGCTAGTGATATATTTACATAATTCCCATCAATTCCCATTATTAAAATGGCTGGAGTTGGGTCAGTGTCAATGACAGTGTGTTGGCAGCAGCCACTCACTGTTAGTGGTGGCTGTTTAACAGTCTGATGGCCTTGAGATAGAAGCTGTTTTTCAGTCTCTCGGTCCCAGCTTTGATGCACCTGTACTGACCTCGCCTTCTGGATGATAGCGGGGTGAACAGGCAGTGGTTCGGGTGGTTGATGTCCTTGATGATCTTTATGGCCTTCCTGTAACAACGGGTGGTGTAGGTGTCCTGGAGGGCAGGTAGTTTGCCCCGGTGATGCGTTGTGCAGTCCTCACTACCCTCTGGAGAGCCTTACGGTTGAGGGCGGAGCAGTGTTATAATAGTGTTATAATAGTGTTATAATAGTGTTATAATATAGTAGTGTTATAATATAGTAGTGTTATAATAGTGTTTTAATATAGTGGTGTTATAATAGTGTCATAATAGTGTTATAATAGTGTCATAATAGTGTTATAATATAGTAGTGTTATAATAGTGTTATAATAGTGTTATAATATAGTAGTGTTATAATAGTGTTATAATATAGTAGTGTTATAATAGTATAATAGTGTTATAATATAGTAGTGTTATAATAGTGTTATAATATAGTAGTGTTATAATAGTGTTTTAATATAGTGGTGTTATAATAGTGTTATAATATAGTGGTGTTATAATAGTGTTATAATATAGTAGTGTTATAATAGTGTTATAATATAGTGGTGGTATAATAGTGTTATAATATAGTAGTGTTATAATAGTGTTATAATATAGTAGTGTTATAATAGTGTTATAATATAGTGGTGTTATAATAGTGTTATAATATAGTAGTGTTATAATAGTGTTATAATATAGTAGTGTTATAATAGTGTTATAATATAGTGGTGTTATAATAGTGTTATAATATAGTAGTGTTATAATAGTGTTATAATATAGTAGTGTTATAACAGTGTTATAATATAGTAGTGTTATAATAGTGTTATAATAGTGTTATAATATAGTAGTGTTATAATAGTGTTACAATAGTGATATAATATATCAGTGTGGATGACGGATCACCACCTCAAGCTGAACCTCGGCAAGACGGAGCTGCTCTTCCTCCCGGGGAAGGACTGCCCGTTCCATGATCTCGCCATCACGGTTGACAACTCCATTGTGTCCTCCTCCCAGAGCGCTAAGAACCTTGGCGTGATCCTGGACAACACCCTGTCGTTCTCAAGTAACATCAAGGCGGTGGCCCGTTCCTGTAGGTTCATGCTCTACAACATCCGCAGAGTACGACCCTGCCTCACACAGGAAGCGGCGCAGGTCCTAATCCAGGCACTTGTCATCTCCCGTCTGGATTACTGCAACTCGCTGTTGGCTGGGCTCCCTGCCTGTGCCATTAAACCCCTACAACTCATCCAGAACGCCGCAGCCCGTCTGGTGTTCAACCTTCCCAAGTTCTCTCACGTCACCCCGCTCCTCCGCTCTCTCCACTGGCTTCCAGTTGAAGCTCGCATCCGCTACAAGACCATGGTGCTTGCCTACGGAGCTGTGAGGGGAACGGCACCTCAGTACCTCCAGGCTCTGATCAGGCCCTACACCCAAACAAGGGCACTGCGTTCATCCACCTCTGGCCTGCTCGCCTCCCTACCACTGAGGAAGTACAGTTCCCGCTCAGCCCAGTCAAAACTGTTCGCTGCTCTGGCTCCCCAATGGTGGAACAAACTCCCTCACGACGCCAGGACAGCGGAGTCAATCACCACCTTCCGGAGACACCTGAAACCCCACCTCTTTAAGGAATACCTAGGATAGGATAAAGTAATCCTTCTCACCCCCCTTAAAAGATTTAGATGCACTATTGTAAAGTGGCTGTTCCACTGGATGTCATAAGGTGAATGCACCAATTTGTAAGTCGCTCTGGATAAGAGCGTCTGCTAAATGACTTAAATGTAATGTAAATGTAGTTTTTTGCAGTTAACTGTAGCATTCTACAGTATACTAGAACATTCTATATTAAGTTCTACATATGATTGAGGGTGTAATGGTTTTCTTCCTGTGAAGGAGAGGAGGACCAAAATGCAGCGTGGTTGTGGTTGAACATCTTTAATAAAGATGATAACGTGAACAATATACAAAACAAGAAACAGTGGAAAAACCTAAACAGTCCTAACTGGTGCAAAACACAGAGACAGGAAACAATCACCCAAGAAATACCCGAAGAATATGGCTGCCTAAATATGGTTCCCAATCAGAGACAACGATAAACACCTGCCTCTGATTGAGAACCACTCTAGGCAACCATAGACTTACCTAGAATACTACACTGAACACAACCCCATCAATCTACAAAACCCCTAGACAAGACAAACACATAATCACCCATGTCACACCCTGGCCTAACCAAAATAATAAAGAAAACACATAATACTAAGGCCAGGGCATGACAGAGGGATACTACAGTGTGTAGTATAGTATTCTACAGTACACTATAGTAAACTAGTATTTCTTCATGTGGGCAAGATTATCTGCTCACTGATTTGACAGCGCCAAAGCAGTTACACCTCTGACATCTCCTTATCAAAAGCAATGATAATGCTATGGGTTTGACGGTTATTGCGGGTTAACACTGATCTGATTGAAACCTGGCCTAAATGGGACCCTTTACACTCGTACCCGTATACCATTTAAAATGGCAGATTTGGGCACTGATAAATGGCTAAATTGGAATACAGTAGCTCTACAGTAACATGCTACAGCAGAGCTCTGGCGCTGCGATTCATAGTGCTGTAAATTAAGAGGACTCTATGTATTTTGAAAGATGAGACGTTGAGGATTATAATAAATACCTCTGATGTCATATAAGCAAGCCAAACACCCTTGAGACCAAAAGTGCACTTCACATTTCCATATTATGTCATATACATTTTCAACATTTATTATACCTATGTTTTATGTACAGCTACAAGATGACATGGTATCATACCCAGTGCTGTTCTGAACAGAATGAGCCTGTTTGTCTATTGTGAAGAAAATGTGCATTGTGAAAGCCTAACCTTGTAATATCATATTTTATAACTTAGCTGGTCATGTCATAGGATAGGGTAAGTAATCCTTCTCACCCCCTCCCCCCACAAAAAAAAGATTTAGATGCAAGTGGCTGTTCCACTGGATGTCATAAGGTGTATGCACCAATTTGTAAGTCGCTCTGGATAAGAGCGTCTGCTAAATGACTTAAATGTAATGTAAATGTATATAGTAGTGTTATAATAGTGTTATAATATAGTAGTGTTATAATAGTGTTATAATATAGTAGTGTTATAATAGTGTTATAATATAGTAGTGTTACAATAGTGATATAATATAGTGGTGTTATAATAGTGATATATTATTGTAGTGTTATAATAGTGTTATAATAGTGTTATAATAGTGTCATAATAGTGTTATAATATAGTAGTGTTATAATAGTGTCATAATAGTGTTATAATATAGTAGTGTTATAATAGTGTCATAATAGTGTTATAATATAGTAGTGTTATAATAGTGTTATAATAGTGTTATAATAGTGTTATAATAGTGTTATAATATAGTAGTGTTATAATAGTGTTATAATATAGTAGTGTTATAATATTGTTATAATAAAGTAGTGTTATAATAGTGTTATAATATAGTAGTGTTATAATAGTGTTATAATATAGTAGTGTTATAATAGTGTTATAATATAGTAGTGTTATAATAGTGTTATAATATAGTAGTGTTATAATAGTGTTATAATATAGTAGTGTTATAATAGTGTTATAATAGTGTTATAATAGTGTCATAATAGTGTTATAATATAGTAGTGTTATAATAGTGTCATAATAGTGTTATAATATAGTAGTGTTATAATAGTGTTATAATAGTGTTATAATAGTGTTATAATAGTGTTATAATAGTGTCATAATAGTGTTATAATATAGTAGTGTTATAATAGTGTCATAATAGTGTTATAATATAGTAGTGTTATAATAGTGTTATAATAGTGTCATAATAGTGTTATAATATAGTAGTGTTATAATAGTGTTATAATATAGTAGTGTTATAATAGTGTTATAATAGTGTTATAATAGTGTCATAATAGTGTTATAATATAGTAGTGTTATAATAGTGTCATAATAGTGTTATAATATAGTAGTGTTATAATAGTGTTATAATAGTGTTATAATAGTGTTATAATAGTGTTATAATATAGTAGTGTTATAATAGTGTTATAATATTGTTATAATAAAGTAGTGTTATAATAGTGTTATAATATAGTAGTGTTATAATAGTGTTATAATATAGTAGTGTTATAATAGTGTTATAATATAGTAGTGTTATAATAGTGTTATAATATAGTAGTGTTATAATAGTGTTATAATATAGTAGTGTTATAATAGTGTTATAATAGTGTCATAATTTTGTTTGTTTGTTTAAATGTAAATGTAATAATAGTGTTATAATATAGTAGTGTTATAATAGTGTTATAATATAGTGGTGTTATAATAGTGTTATAATATAGTAGTGTTATAATAGTGTTATAATATAGTGGTGTTATAATAGTGTTATAATATAGTGGTGTTATAATAGTGTTATAATATAGTAGTGTTATAATAGTGTTATAATATAGTGGTGTTATAATAGTGTTATAATATAGTAGTGTTATAATAGTGTTATAATATAGTAGTGTTATAATAGTGTCATAATAGTGTTATAATATAGTAGTGTTATAATAGTGTCATAATAGTGTTATAATATAGTAGTGTTATAATAGTGTCATAATAGTGTTATAATATAGTAGTGTTATAATAGTGTTATAATAGTGTTATAATATAGTAGTGTTATAATAGTGTCATAATAGTGTTATAATATAGTAGTGTTATAATAGTGTTATAATAGTGTTATAATATAGTAGTGTTATAATAGTGTCATAATAGTGTTATAATATAGTAGTGTTATAATAGTGTTATAATAGTGTTATAATAGTGTTATAATATAGTAGTGTTATAATAGTGTTATAATAGTGTTATAATATAGTAGTGTTATAATAGTGTCATAATAGTGTTATAATATAGTAGTGTTATAATAGTGTTATAATAGTGTTATAATAGTGTTATAATATAGTAGTGTTATAATAGTGTCATAATAGTGTTATAATATAGTAGTGTTATAATAGTGTCATAATAGTGTTATAATATAGTAGTGTTATAATATAGTAGTGTTATAATATAGTAGTGTTATAATAGTGTTATAATAGTGTCATAATAGTGTTATAATATAGTAGTGTTATAATATAGTAGTGTTATAATATAGTAGTGTTATAATATAGTAGTGTTATAATAGTGTTATAATAGTGTCATAATAGTGTTATAATATAGTAGTGTTATAATATAGTAGTGTTATAATATAGTAGTGTTATAATATAGTAGTGTTATAATAGTGTTATAATAGTGTCATAATAGTGTTATAATAGTGTCATAATAGTGTTATTATAATATATAGTAGTGTTATAATATAGTAGTGTTATAATAGTGTCATAATAGTGTTATAATATAGTAGTGTTATAATATAGTAGTGTTATAATATAGTAGTGTTATAATAGTGTTATAATAGTGTTATAATAGTGTTATAATATAGTAGTGTTATAATAGTGTCATAATAGTGTTATAATATAGTAGTGTTATAATAGTGTCATAATAGTGTTATAATATAGTAGTGTTATAATATAGTAGTGTTATAATAGTGTTATAATATAGTAGTGTTATAATAGTGTCATAATAGTGTTATAATATAGTAGTGTTATAATAGTGTCATAATAGTGTTATAATATAGTAGTGTTATAATAGTGTTATAATATAGTAGTGTTATAATAGTGTCATAATAGTGTTATAATATAGTAGTGTTATAATAGTGTTATAATAGTGTTATAATATAGTAGTGTTATAATAGTGTCATAATAGTGTTATAATATAGTAGTGTTATAATAGTGTTATAATAGTGTTATAATAGTGTTATAATATAGTAGTGTTATAATAGTGTTATAATAGTGTTATAATATAGTAGTGTTATAATAGTGTCATAATAGTGTTATAATATAGTAGTGTTATAATAGTGTTATAATAGTGTTATAATATAGTAGTGTTATAATAGTGTCATAATAGTGTTATAATATAGTAGTGTTATAATAGTGTCATAATAGTGTTATAATATAGTAGTGTTATAATAGTGTCATAATAGTGTTATAATATAGTAGTGTTATAATAGTGTCATAATAGTGTTATAATATAGTAGTGTTATAATAGTGTTATAATAGTGTTATAATAGTGTTATAATAGTGTTATAATATAGTAGTGTTATAATATAGTAGTGTTATAATATAGTAGTGTTATAATAGTGTTATAATATAGTAGTGTTATAATATAGTAGTGTTATAATATAGTAGTGTTATAATAGTGTTATAATAGTGTTATAATAGTGTTATAATAGTGTTATAATAGTGTTATAATATAATAGTGTTATAATAGTGTTATAATATAGTAGTGTTATAATAGTGTTATAATAGTGTTATAATAGTGTTATAATAGTGTTATAATAGTGTTATAATATAGTAGTGTTATAATAGTGTCATAATAGTGTTATAATATAGTAGTGTTATAATATAGTAGTGTTATAATAGTGTCATAATAGTGTTATAATATAGTAGTGTTATAATAGTGTCATAATAGTGTTATAATATAGTAGTGTTATAATAGTGTTATAATAGTGTTATAATATAGTAGTGTTATAATAGTGTCATAATAGTGTTATAATATAGTAGTGTTATAATAGTGTTATAATAGTGTTATAATATAGTAGTGTTATAATAGTGTCATAATAGTGTTATAATATAGTAGTGTTATAATAGTGTTATAATAGTGTTATAATATAGTAGTGTTATAATAGTGTCATAATAGTGTTATAATATAGTAGTGTTATAATAGTGTCATAATAGTGTTATAATATAGTAGTGTTATAATAGTGTTATAATAGTGTTATAATATAGTAGTGTTATAATAGTGTCATAATAGTGTTATAATATAGTAGTGTTATAATAGTGTTATAATAGTGTTATAATATAGTAGTGTTATAATAGTGTCATAATAGTGTTATAATATAGTAGTGTTATAATAGTGTTATAATAGTGTTATAATATAGTAGTGTTATAATAGTGTTATAATAGTGTTATAATATAGTAGTGTTATAATAGTGTCATAATAGTGTTATAATATAGTAGTGTTATAATAGTGTCATAATAGTGTTATAATATAGTAGTGTTATAATAGTGTTATAATAGTGTCATAATAGTGTTATAATATAGTAGTGTTATAATAGTGTCATAATAGTGTTATAATATAGTAGTGTTACAATAGTGATATAATATAGTGGTGTTATAATAGTGATATATTATTGTAGTGTTATAATAGTGTTATAATAGTGTTATAATAGTGTCATAATAGTGTTATAATATAGTAGTGTTATAATAGTGTCATAATAGTGTTATAATATAGTAGTGTTATAATAGTGTCATAATAGTGTTATAATATAGTAGTGTTATAATAGTGTTATAATAGTGTTATAATAGTGTTATAATAGTGTTATAATATAGTAGTGTTATAATAGTGTTATAATATAGTAGTGTTATAATATTGTTATAATAAAGTAGTGTTATAATAGTGTTATAATATAGTAGTGTTATAATAGTGTTATAATATAGTAGTGTTATAATAGTGTTATAATATAGTAGTGTTATAATAGTGTTATAATATAGTAGTGTTATAATAGTGTTATAATATAGTAGTGTTATAATAGTGTTATAATAGTGTTATAATAGTGTCATAATAGTGTTATAATATAGTAGTGTTATAATAGTGTCATAATAGTGTTATAATATAGTAGTGTTATAATAGTGTTATAATAGTGTTATAATAGTGTTATAATAGTGTTATAATAGTGTCATAATAGTGTTATAATATAGTAGTGTTATAATAGTGTCATAATAGTGTTATAATATAGTAGTGTTATAATAGTGTTATAATAGTGTTATAATATAGTGTGTTATAATAGTGTTATAATAGTGTCATAATAGTGTTATATAAGTAGTGTTATAATAGTGTTATAATATAGTAGTGTTATAATAGTGTTATAATAGTGTTATAATAGTGTCATAATAGTGTTATAATATAGTAGTGTTATAATAGTGTCATAATAGTGTTATAATATAGTAGTGTTATAATAGTGTTATAATAGTGTTATAATAGTGTTATAATAGTGTTATAATAAAGTAGTGTTATAATAGTGTTATAATATAGTAGTGTTATAATAGTGTTATAATATAGTAGTGTTATAATAGTGTTATAATATAGTAGTGTTATAATAGTGTTATAATATAGTAGTGTTATAATAGTGTTATAATATAGTAGTGTTATAATAGTGTTATAATAGTGTCATAATTTTGTTTGTTTGTTTAAATGTAAATGTAATAATAGTGTTATAATATAGTAGTGTTATAATAGTGTTATAATATAGTGTTATAATAGTGTTATAATATAGTAGTGTTATAATAGTGTTATAATATAGTGGTGTTATAATAGTGTTATAATATAGTGGTGTTATAATAGTGTTATAATATAGTAGTGTTATAATAGTGTTATAATATAGTGGTGTTATAATAGTGTTATAATATAGTAGTGTTATAATAGTGTTATAATATAGTAGTGTTATAATAGTGTCATAATAGTGTTATAATATAGTAGTGTTATAATAGTGTCATAATAGTGTTATAATATAGTAGTGTTATAATAGTGTCATAATAGTGTTATAATATAGTAGTGTTATAATAGTGTTATAATAGTGTTATAATATAGTAGTGTTATAATAGTGTCATAATAGTGTTATAATATAGTAGTGTTATAATAGTGTTATAATAGTGTTATAATATAGTAGTGTTATAATAGTGTCATAATAGTGTTATAATATAGTAGTGTTATAATAGTGTTATAATAGTGTTATAATAGTGTTATAATATAGTAGTGTTATAATAGTGTTATAATAGTGTTATAATATAGTAGTGTTATAATAGTGTCATAATAGTGTTATAATATAGTAGTGTTATAATAGTGTTATAATAGTGTTATAATAGTGTTATAATATAGTAGTGTTATAATAGTGTCATAATAGTGTTATAATATAGTAGTGTTATAATAGTGTCATAATAGTGTTATAATATAGTAGTGTTATAATATAGTAGTGTTATAATATAGTAGTGTTATAATAGTGTTATAATAGTGTCATAATAGTGTTATAATATAGTAGTGTTATAATATAGTAGTGTTATAATATAGTAGTGTTATAATATAGTAGTGTTATAATAGTGTTATAATAGTGTCATAATAGTGTTATAATATAGTAGTGTTATAATATAGTAGTGTTATAATATAGTAGTGTTATAATATAGTAGTGTTATAATAGTAGTGTTATAATAGTGTCATAATAGTGTTATAATATAGTAGTGTTATAATATAGTAGTGTTATAATATAGTAGTGTTATAATAGTGTCATAATAGTGTTATAATATAGTAGTGTTATAATATAGTAGTGTTATAATATAGTAGTGTTATAATAGTGTTATAATAGTGTTATAATAGTGTTATAATATAGTAGTGTTATAATAGTGTCATAATAGTGTTATAATATAGTAGTGTTATAATAGTGTCATAATAGTGTTATAATATAGTAGTGTTATAATATAGTAGTGTTATAATAGTGTTATAATATAGTAGTGTTATAATAGTGTCATAATAGTGTTATAATATAGTAGTGTTATAATAGTGTCATAATAGTGTTATAATATAGTAGTGTTATAATAGTGTTATAATAGTGTTATAATATAGTAGTGTTATAATAGTGTCATAATAGTGTTATAATATAGTAGTGTTATAATAGTGTTATAATAGTGTTATAATATAGTAGTGTTATAATAGTGTCATAATAGTGTTATAATATAGTAGTGTTATAATAGTGTTATAATAGTGTTATAATAGTGTTATAATATAGTAGTGTTATAATAGTGTTATAATAGTGTTATAATATAGTAGTGTTATAATAGTGTCATAATAGTGTTATAATATAGTAGTGTTATAATAGTGTTATAATAGTGTTATAATAGTGTTATAATATAGTAGTGTTATAATAGTGTCATAATAGTGTTATAATATAGTAGTGTTATAATAGTGTCATAATAGTGTTATAATATAGTAGTGTTATAATAGTGTCATAATAGTGTTATAATATAGTAGTGTTATAATAGTGTCATAATAGTGTTATAATATAGTAGTGTTATAATAGTGTTATAATAGTGTTATAATAGTGTTATAATAGTGTTATAATATAGTAGTGTTATAATATAGTAGTGTTATAATATAGTAGTGTTATAATAGTGTTATAATATAGTAGTGTTATAATATAGTAGTGTTATAATATAGTAGTGTTATAATAGTGTTATAATAGTGTTATAATAGTGTTATAATAGTGTTATAATAGTGTTATAATATAATAGTGTTATAATAGTGTTATAATATAGTAGTGTTATAATAGTGTTATAATAGTGTTATAATAGTGTTATAATAGTGTTATAATAGTGTTATAATATAGTAGTGTTATAATAGTGTCATAATAGTGTTATAATATAGTAGTGTTATAATATAGTAGTGTTATAATAGTGTCATAATAGTGTTATAATATAGTAGTGTTATAATAGTGTCATAATAGTGTTATAATATAGTAGTGTTATAATAGTGTTATAATAGTGTTATAATATAGTAGTGTTATAATAGTGTCATAATAGTGTTATAATATAGTAGTGTTATAATAGTGTTATAATAGTGTTATAATATAGTAGTGTTATAATAGTGTCATAATAGTGTTATAATATAGTAGTGTTATAATAGTGTTATAATAGTGTTATAATATAGTAGTGTTATAATAGTGTCATAATAGTGTTATAATATAGTAGTGTTATAATAGTGTCATAATAGTGTTATAATATAGTAGTGTTATAATAGTGTTATAATAGTGTTATAATATAGTAGTGTTATAATAGTGTCATAATAGTGTTATTATAATATAGTAGTGTTATATAATAGTGTTATAATAGTGTTATAATATAGTAGTGTTATAATAGTGTCATAATAGTGTTATAATATAGTAGTGTTATAATAGTGTTATAATAGTGTTATAATATAGTAGTGTTATAATAGTGTTATAATAGTGTTATAATATAGTAGTGTTATAATAGTGTCATAATAGTGTTATAATATAGTAGTGTTATAATAGTGTCATAATAGTGTTATAATATAGTAGTGTTATAATAGTGTTATATAATAGTGTCATAATAGTGTTATAATATAGTAGTGTTATAATAGTGTCATAATAGTGTTATAATATAGTAGTGTTATAATAGTGTCACAATAGTGTTATAATATAGTAGTGTTATAATAGTGTCATAATAGTGTTATAATATAGTAGTGTTATAATAGTGTCATAATAGTGTTATAATATAGTAGTGTTATAATAGTGTCATAATAGTGTTATAATATAGTAGTGTTATAATAGTGTCATAATAGTGTTATAATATAGTAGTGTTATAATAGTGTTATAATAGTGTCATAATAGTGTTATAATATAGTAGTGTTATAATAGTGTCATAATAGTGTTATAATATAGTAGTGTTATAATAGTGTCATAATAGTGTTATAATATAGTAGTGTTATAATAGTGTTATAATATAGTAGTGTTATAATAGTGTTATAATAGTGTTATAATAGTGATATAATATAGTAGTGTTATAATAGTGTTATAATAGTGTTATAATAGTGATATAATATAGTAGTGTTATAATAGTGATATAATATAGTAGTGTTATAATAGTGTTATAATATAGTAGTGTTATAATAGTGTTATAATAGTGTCATAATAGTGATATAATATAGTAGTGTTATAATAGTGTCATAATAGTGTTATAATATAGTGGTGTTATAATAGTGTTATAATATAGTAGTGTTATAATAGTGTTATAATATAATAGTGTTATAATAGTGTTATAATATAATAGTGTTATAATATAGTAGTGTTATAATAGTGTTATAATATAGTGGTGTTATAATAGTGTTATAATATAGTAGTGTTATAATAGTGTTATAATATAGTAGTGTTATAATAGTGTTATAATATAATAGTGTTATAATAGTGTTATAATATAGTAGTGTTATAATAGTGTTATAATATAGTAGTGTTATAATAGTGTTATAATAGTGTCATAATAGTGTTATAATATAGTAGTGTTATAATAGTGTCATAATAGTGTTATAATATAGTAGTGTTATAATAGTGTTATAATATCGTAGTGTTATAATAGTGTTATAATAGTGTTATAATAGTGATATAATATAGTAGTGTTATAATAGTGTTATAATAGTGTTATAATAGTGATATAATATAGTAGTGTTATAATAGTGATATAATATAGTAGTGTTATAATAGTGTTATAATATAGTAGTGTTATAATAGTGTTATAATAGTGTCATAATAGTGATATAATATAGTAGTGTTATAATAGTGTCATAATAGTGTTATAATATAGTGGTGTTATAATAGTGTTATAATATAGTAGTGTTATAATAGTGTTATAATATAATAGTGTTATAATAGTGTTATAATATAATAGTGTTATAATATAGTAGTGTTATAATAGTGTTATAATATAGTGGTGTTATAATAGTGTTATAATATAGTAGTGTTATAATAGTGTTATAATATAGTAGTGTTATAATAGTGTTATAATATAATAGTGTTATAATAGTGTTATAATATAGTAGTGTTATAATAGTGTTATAATATAGTAGTGTTATAATAGTGTTATAATAGTGTCATAATAGTGATATAATATAGTAGTGTTATAATAGTGTTATAATATAGTAGTGTTATAATAGTGTTATAATAGTGTCATAATAGTGATATAATATAGTAGTGTTATAATAGTGTCATAATAGTGTTATAATATAGTGGTGTTATAATAGTGTTATAATATAGTAGTGTTATAATAGTGTTATAATATAATAGTGTTATAATAGTGTTATAATATAATAGTGTTATAATATAGTAGTGTTATAATAGTGTTATAATATAGTGGTGTTATAATAGTGTTATAATATAGTAGTGTTATAATAGTGTTATAATATAGTAGTGTTATAATAGTGTTATAATATAATAGTGTTATAATAGTGTTATAATATAGTAGTGTTATAATAGTGTTATAATATAGTAGTGTTATAATAGTGTTATAATATAGTGGTGTTATAATAGTGTTATAATATAATAGTGTTATAATAGTGTTATAATATAGTAGTGTTATAATAGTGTTATAATATAGTAGTGTTATAATAGTGTTATAATATAGTAGTGTTATAATAGTGTTATAATATAATAGTGTTATAATAGTGTTATAATATAGTAGTGTTATAATAGTGTTATAATATAGTAGTGTTATAATAGTGTTATAATAGTGTTATAATATAGTAGTGTTATAATAGTGTTATAATATAGTAGTGTTATAATAGTGTTATAATATAGTAGTGTTATAATAGTGTTATAATATAGTAGTGTTATAATAGTGTTATAATATAGTAGTGTTATAATAGTGTTATAATATAATAGTGTTATAATAGTGTTATAATATAGTAGTGTTATAATAGTGTTATAATATAGTAGTGTTATAATAGTGTTATAATATAGTGGTGTTATAATAGTGTCATAATAGTGTTATAATATAGTAGTGTTATAATAGTGTCATAATAGTGTTATAATATAGTAGTGTTATAATAGTGTTATAATATAGTAGTGTTATAATAGTGTTATAATATAATAGTGTTATAATAGTGTTATAATATAATAGTGTTATAATAGTGTCATAATATAGTAGTGTTATAATAGTGTTATAATATAGTGGTGTTATAATAGTGTTATAATATAGTAGTGTTATAATAGTGTTATAATATAGTGGTGTTATAATAGTGTTATAATATAGTAGTGTTATAATAGTGTTATAATATAGTGGTGTTATAATAGTGTTATAATATAGTAGTGTTATAATAGTGTTATAATATAGTAGTGTTATAATAGTGTTATAATATAGTAGTGTTATAATAGTGTTATAATATAGTGGTGTTATAATAGTGTTATAATATAGTAGTGTTATAATAGTGTTATAATATAGTAGTGTTATAATAGTGTTATAATATAGTGGTGTTATAATAGTGTTATAATATAGTAGTGTTATAATAGTGTTATAATATAGTGGTGTTATAATAGTGTCATAATAGTGTCATAATATAGTAGTGTTATAATATAGTAGTGTTATAATATAGTAGTGTTATAATATAATAGTGTTATAATATAGTAGTGTTATAATAGTATAATAGTGTTATAATATAGTAGTGTTATAATAGTGTTATAATATAGTAGTGTTATAATTGTGTTATAATATAGTAGTGTTATAATATAGTAGTGTTATAATAGTGTTATAATATAGTAGTGTTATAATATAGTAGTGTTATAATATAATAGTGTTATAATATAGTAGTGTTATAATATAGTAGTGTTATAATATAATAGTGTTATAATATAGTAGTGTTATAATATAGTAGTGTTATAATATAATAGTGTTATAATATAATAGTGTTATGATATAGTAGTGTTATAATAGTGTTATAATATAGTAGTGTTATAATAGTGTTATAATATAATAGTGTTATAATAGTGTTATAATATAGTAGTGTTATAATAGTGTTATAATATAGTAGTGTTATAATAGTGTTATAATATAGTGGTGTTATAATAGTGTCATAATAGTGTTATAATATAGTAGTGTTATAATAGTGTCATAATAGTGTTATAATATAGTAGTGTTATAATAGTGTTATAATATAGTAGTGTTATAATAGTGTTATAATATAATAGTGTTATAATAGTGTTATAATATAATAGTGTTATAATAGTGTCATAATATAGTAGTGTTATAATAGTGTTATAATATAGTGGTGTTATAATAGTGTCATAATAGTGTCATAATATAGTAGTGTTATAATATAGTAGTGTTATAATATAGTAGTGTTATAATATAATAGTGTTATAATATAGTAGTGTTATAATAGTATAATAGTGTTATAATATAGTAGTGTTATAATAGTGTTATAATATAGTAGTGTTATAATATAGTAGTGTTATAATAGTGTTATAATATAGTAGTGTTATAATATAGTAGTGTTATAATATAATAGTGTTATAATATAGTAGTGTTATAATATAGTAGTGTTATAATATAATAGTGTTATAATATAGTAGTGTTATAATATAGTAGTGTTATAATATAATAGTGTTATAATATAGTAGTGTTATAATATAATAGTGTTATAATATAGTAGTGTTATAATATAGTAGTGTTATAATATAGTAGTGTTATAATAGTGTTATAATATAGTAGTGTTATAATATAGTAGTGTTATAATATAATAGTGTTATAATATAGTAGTGTTATAATAGTATAATAGTGTTATAATATAGTAGTGTTATAATAGTGTTATAATATAGTAGTGTTATAATAGTGTTATAATATAGTAGTGTTATAATAGTGTTATAATATAGTAGTGTTATAATAGTGTTATAATATAATAGTGTTATAATAGTGTCATAATATAGTAGTGTTATAATAGTGTTATAATATAGTGGTGTTATAATAGTGTCATAATAGTGTTATAATATAGTGGTGTTATAATAGTGTTATAATATAGTGGTGTTATAATATAGTAGTGTCATAATAGTGTTATAATATAGTGGTGTTATAATAGTGTTATAATATAGTAGTGTTATAATAGTGTCATAATAGTGTTATAATATAGTGGTGTTATAATAGTGTTATAATATAGTGGTGTTATAATATAGTAGTGTCATAATTGTGTTATAATATAGTGGTGTTATAATAGTGTTATAATATAGTAGTGTTATAATAGTGTTATAATATAGTGGTGTTATAATAGAAATACAAAAACAAACAATAATATAACTTAGCTATAATTTAGTAGTGTTATAATAGTGTTATATAGTGTTATAATATAGTGTTATAATATAGTAGTGTTACAATAGTGATATAATATAGTAGTGTTATAATAGTGTTATAATATAGTAGTGTTATAATATAGTGTTATAATATACTAGTGTTATAATAGTGTTATAATATAATAGTGTTACAATAGTGTTATAATATAATAGTGTTACAATAGTGTTATAATATAGTGTTATAATATAATAGTGTTATAATAGTGTTATAATATAGTGTTATAATATACTAGTGTTATAATAGTGTTATAATATAGTAGTGTTACAATAGTGATCTAATATAGTAGTGTTGTAATAGTGTTATAATATAGTAGTGTTATAATAGTGTTATAATAGTGTTATAATATAATAGTGTTATAATAAAGTAGTGTTATAATAGTGTTATAATATAGTAGTGTTATAATAGTGTTAAAATAGTGTTATAATATACTAGTGTTATAATAGTGTTATAATATAGTAGTGTTATAATAGCGTTATAATATAGTAGTGTTATAATAGTATAATAGTGTTATAATATAGTAGTGTTATAATAGTGTTATAATATAGTAGTGTTATAATAGTGTTTTAATATAGTGGTGTTATAATAGTGTTATAATATAGTAGTGTTACAATAGTGATATAATATAGTAGTGTTATAATAGTGTTATAATATAGTAGTGTTATAATAGTGTTATAATATAGTAGTGTTATAATAGTGTTATAATATAGTAGTGTTATAATAGTGTTATAATATAGTAGTGTTATAATAGTGTTATAATATAGTAGTGTTATAATAGTGTTATAATATAGTGGTGTTATAATAGTGTTATAATAGTGTTATAATATAGTAGTGTTATAATAGTGTTATAATAGTGTTATAATATAGTAGTGTTATAATAGTGTTATAATAAAGTAGTGTTATAATAGTGTTATAATATAGTAGTGTTATAATAGTGTTAAAATAGTGTTATAATATACTAGTGTTATAATAGTGTTATATAGTGTTATAATATACTAGTGTTATAATAGTGTTATAATATAGTAGTGTTATAATAGTGTTATAATAGTGTTATAATATAGTAGTGTTATAATAGTGTTAGAATATTGTAGTGTTATAATAGTGTTATAATAGTGTTATGATATACTAGTGTTATAATAGTGTTATAATAGTGTTATAATATACTAGTTTTATAATAGTGTTATTATATAGTAGTGTTATAATAGTGTTACAATAGTGCTATAATATACTAGTGTTATAATAGTGCTATAATAGTGTTATAATATAGTGTTATAATGTAATAGTGTTATAATAGTGTTATAATAGAGTTATAATAGTGTTATAATATGATAGTGTTATAATAGTTATAATATAGTAGTGTTATAATATACTAGTGTTATAATAGTGTTATAATATGATAGTGTTATAATAGTTATAATATAGTAGTGTTATAATATACTAGTGTTATAATAGTGTTATATAGTGTTATATTATGCTAGTGTTATAATTGTGTTATAATAAAGTAGTGTTATAATAGTGTTAAAATAGTGTTATAATACTGTTATAATAGTGTTATAATAAAGTAGTGTTATAATAGTGTTATAATATTGTGTTATAATATAGTAATGTCATAATAGTGTTATAATATAGTAGTGTTAAATAGTGTTATGATACTATATTAACAGTTCAAACTAATGAGGGCGAGAGGTTTCTCTGAGGGTCCTCACCTCTTCACCACCACCAACAGACCTCCACTGTTATCTAGTTACTAATGTTGTTTTCTCTGGCCCCAGGGGAGCCTGCCATGCCTGGGCCACCAGGGCCTGCCTGCCTGCCTGCCGACAACAACAGTGAACAAGCTGTTTCCAGGCAGCGCACAAGTAAACAACTCGAGCCAAGACAGAGCGCCTGCAATATGTTCTCTCTCATTAGCTTCCCCTTCTCTTTCCCACAGACTAATGTCAGCCCTACAACTCCCCATACACTAGCAGCTAGCCTGTTTCTCTCGTGGCTTATATGCTTCTGTCCAGACATTTTCTTTACCTTTACTAGGTTTGCTTTTGTTGTCTACTACCGAACATGGCCTTCATTATGAACTTTATGTGAAAACATTTCTGGGGAAATTGGTGAGGTATCATCTTTATTTAGGCTGTACCTTTGATACCTTGTAGAAAGCCTCCTTTGTTTGTCCTTTGTGGTGCTGTCTTTTCTGGTTTTGGATGTTGTCTTCCTTTGTTATGTTATTGTTCTATTACTGGGTTAGAGGAGAGCAAAGACCAACTCTGACATGTGTAAAGTGGACTTTGGGTCGAGGACAATGCGTTGAACCTGACAGACAACTCATCTTGTCAGATTTATGGGAGAATTACTTGATGCCACATCATTACTTGGTGATCCTTCCGAATTGTAATAATGTCCCCAGACATTTCTCTATGAAAAGGCTTGAGGACCATCCCATTGAGGGGTTCTCGCTTCTATAGGACAGAGCTGTCTTACAACAACATGAATCCCTTTGCTCCCCCTTCCTGCTTTATAATGAAATGTTGATTGTTCCAAGTTTTGACATGGTATCTGCTCATCAAATAGTAGGAAGATTAAGACATGGAGTTTTCCAAACAAAAAACAAACAAAAAATACATATTGCGTTTCAGTTGAGGGTTAGGGTTAGGGCTGACAATGTTGGCATGAGCTCCATGTGATTCCTCATCTATGGCCTGCAATGTTTGCTGGTGAAATAACAGCCAGCTCTCTGGGGCGTGTGGTGTTTGCAATTTGACCCATTTCAGTGGCTCTGGATCCAGGCATGGTGTGGATGTTTGGAATGGGTTCAGAACCGAGTCCTGTACTGTAGATCCCTCTGGATGAGGAGTAAATTGGTCCTCACCCCTTCCTCTCCCTTTTCCCCAGGGGTTGTCATAGCAACAGGCATGTCATAACAGTTCCCTAAAGTGTCACAAGAAAGATGGTGGTGTTTCGTTTCAAAGCATTACACACACACACGCACACACACGTGCACAGACACTGAGACCTTATACCTTTAGCAAGTTAACCAATAAAGAACAAACATTAGAAGGAGAAGGTTATTACCATTAGATGTGTTGGACGTGCGAACTGTCAGCTTCATCTGGCCAAACTGTGAAGAGAGACTGTAGACCTGTCAGACATCTACATTAGGAGGTGACACTATGTCACCTCTGTATTATATGTCACCTCTGTATTATATGTCACCTCTGTATTATATGTCACCTCTGTATTATATCGTGCGAGGTGACACTATGTCACCTCTGTATTATATCTCACCTCTGTATTATATGATGTGAGTTGACACTATGTCACCTCTGTATTATATGTCACCTCTGTATTATATGTCACCTCTGTATTATATGATGTGAGTTGACACCATGTCACCTCTGTATTATATGGTGCGAGGTGACACTATGTTACCTCTGTATTATATGGTGCGAGGTGACACTGTGTCACCTCTGCATTATATGTCACCTCTGTATTATATGTCATCTCTGTATTATATGGTGCGACGTGACACTATGTCACCTCTGTATTATATGGTGCGACATGACACTATGTCACCTCTGTATTATATGGTGCGAGGTCACACTATGTCACCTCTGTATTATATGTCACCTCTGTATTGTATGTCACCTCTGTATTATATGGTGCGAGTTGACACTGTCACCTCTGTATTATATGTCACCTCTGTATTATATGGTGCGAGTTGACACTATGTCACCTCTGTATTATATGTTGCGAGGTGACATCATTTTAGAGAAATGGCAGTACGTCGAACCGGTCCCACAACCGCCATAGTGTCACCTCACAACATATAATACAGAGATGACATAGTGTCACCTCGCACCATATAATACAGAGGTGACATATAATACAGAGGTGACAGTGTCAACTCGCACCATATAATACAGAGGTGACATAGTGCCACCTCACACCATATAATACAGAGTGAATGGTGTCAACTCGCACCATATAATACAGAGGTGACATATAATACAGAGGTGACATATAATACAGAGGTGACATAGTGTCACCTCGCACCATATCTGTATTATATGTCACCTCTGTATTATATGTTACGAGGTGACACTATGTCACATCTGTGTTATATGTCACCTCTGTATTATATTTCACCTCTGTGTTACATGTCACCTCTGTATTATATGGTGCGAGGTGACACTATGTCACCTCTGTATTATATGTCACCTCTGTATTATATGTTACGAGGTGACACTATGTCACCTTTGTATTATATGGTGCGAGGTGATACTATGTCACATCTGTATTATATGTTACGAGGTGACACTATGTCACCTTTGTATTATATGGTGCGAGGTGATACTATGTCACATCTGTATTATGTGGTGCGAGGTGTCACTATGTCACCTCTGTATTATAAGGTGCGAGGTGACACTATGTCACCTCTGTATTATATGGTGCGAGGTGACACTATGTCACCTCTGTATTATATGGTGCGAGGTGATACTATGTCACCTCTGTATTATATGGTGCGAGGTGTCACTATGTCACCTCTGTATTATAGGGTGCGAGGTGACACTATGTCACATCTGTATTATATGTCACCTCTGTATTATATTGTGCGAGGTGACACTGTCACCTCTGTATTATATGTCACCTCTGTATTATATGGTGCGAGGTGACACTATGTCACCCCTGTATTATATGGTGCGAGGTGTCACAATGTCACCTCTGTATTATATGGTGCGAGGTGACACTGTGTCATCTCTGTATTATATGTCACCTCTGTATTATATGTCACCTCTGTATTCTATGTCACTTACATTTACATTACATTTAAGTCATTTAGCAGACGCTCTTATCCAGAGCGACTTACAAATTGGTGCATTCGGTTGTGATACAGCCTGGAATCGAACCATGGTCTGTAGTGACACCTCTAGCACTGAGATGCAGTGCCTTAGATTGCTGCGCCACTCAGGAGAGTTTAATAAGGGTGATTTATCTTCACACTTGCAACATTTTTAAACTCGCAATAATTATTATTTATGGGAAACCTCATTATGCTTCTTAGCCTACGTCATTAAAAATTACGCCGATATACCTTCTTAATTCACTCGATAACATTATGGAAAAAAGGTTTACTGGATAAATGTGGGTTTTCAGAAGTCATCGGGCTAGGAATTTTAGCTAGACCTGGCAACCCTGCCAGCATGTTTACACTGATTATATGTCACCTCTGTATTCTATGTCACTTCTTTATTATATGTCACCTCTGTATTCTATGTCACTTCTTTATTATATGTCACCTCTGTATTCTATGTCACTTCTTTATTATATGTCACCTCTGTATTCTATGTCACTTCTTTATTATATGTCACCTCTGTTTTCTATGTCACTTCTTTATTATATGTCACCTCTCTATTCTATGTCACTTTTTTATTACATGTCACCTCTGTATTATATGGTGCGAGGTGACACTATGTCACCTCTGTATTATATGTCACCTCTGTATTATATGTTATGAGGTGACACTATGTCACCTTTGTATTATATGGTGCGAGGTGATACTATGTCACATCTGTATTATGTGGTGCGAGGTGTCACTATGTCACCTCTGTATTATAGGGTGCGAGGTGACACTATGTCACCTCTGTATTATATGGTGCGAGGTGACACTATGTCACATCTGTATTATATGGTGCGAGGTGATACTATGTCACCTCTGTATTTTATGGTGCGAGGTGTCACTATGTCACCTCTGTATTATAGGGTGCGAGGTGACACTATGTCACCTCTGTATTATATGGTGTGAGGTGACACTATGTCACATCTGTATTATATGTCACCTCTGTATTATATCGTGCGAGTTGACACTATGTCACCTCAGTATTATATGTCACCTCTGTATTATATTGTGCGAGGTGACACTGTCACCTCTGTATTATATGTCACCTCTGTATTATATGGTGCGAGGTGACACTATGTCACCCCTGTATTATATGGTGCGAGGTGTCACAATGTCACCTCTGTATTATATGGTGCGAGGTGACACTGTGTCATCTCTGTATTATATGTCACCTCTGTATTATATTTCACCTCTGTATTCTATGTCACTTCTTTATTTATGTCACCTCTGTATTCTATGTCACTTCTTTATTATATGTCACCTCTGTATTCTATGTCACTTCTTTATTATATGTCACCTCTGTATTCTATGTCACTTCTTTATTATATGTCACCTCTGTATTCTATGTCACTTCTTTATTATATGTCACCTCTGTATTATATTGTGCCAGGTGACGCTTTGTCTACCAGACTTATTATTTGGCTTTCGACAATGGTTTCGCCACGTAGTACAGTACAGTAGGTGAGACTTTGTCTTCAATGTGTGGAAGTATTGATCGCCCCCCAGGCCTGAGTCGATAGTGGAACCCAACAAAATGTTTCGGCACAGGACATCCAGAGGAGAGGGGGCTGCCAGCCTGCCTTCCAGCCTGTCCCCTTTTGGCTTCCTCCATCCCTCCGCTGATTTTTCCATCTTCCTCAGTGCTTTCATCAAGAGCCCTCAGCCGCCGCATACATTTGATGTGCCAAAAATGTGAGCCTTGCTTTTGTAAGTGATCTGACATTTTGAAAGGGAGTCTAGACTGCTTTTTACACTGTCATCATGGCATTGTCTACTGGCTCCTTGACTGAACAATTGTTCCACATTGAGTTTTTATTCAAGTGTGCCAAAAAAATCCCCAAAACATGCCTGTCATTCTGAAGTGGAAACATCAAATAAGTGGCATTGTAAAACAACAAGCGTAACATTGTTGATAAGACACTGATTAGTTATGTGCAACTGGGTGTACTTGGGCATCTGAAAAACAAATGGAAGAAATGGAAAACAATTGTATGTTTTCTCTGTTATATGTTGTATAATGTTTTAAGCAGGCAGGTGCAGGGATGTACTAGATCAGGATTCCTCTTATCTTACCGTGCCTAGGATGTCTCGCTTTAGACACATTTTTCCAGCTGGCTCCAAAACACCAGTACATTTCAGAAAGAGTAATACATAAGTTGTTATATAGTTGTAATAAAATAAGTGGTTTAAAGAACAAAGGGGAACGAGGCTGGGGTGAGGGAAAGGAAAGGGGTGGCGTCCGGCAGTGGTCTGTGGTCCTCTTTTCCCAAGACTCCTGCTGTGCTGTTGTTTAAGAGCCCAATCCCTCCCGCTCTCCCTCACTCTCTCCCAAATCCCTCCATCCTCCCTCCTCCACAAACCCCTCTGTCCTCATGGGCTGGTGGGATAGTCCTCCCTGTTAAGAGTTAATTGGAGAGGATGGATGGGATGACAGGACAGGAGGGATAAAAAGATGACTGCAAGGCCCTGTAGGTGGACGTGTGGTGACTAAATACCTCTGTTTCCCTTTAGCTTATAGTTGTGAAGGAAGAAGGCAAAATAATACATCGTTGGTCATAAGAAAAAGGTAGTGGCGTGGATCAGAAAACCAGCCAGTATCTGGTGTGACCACCATTTGCCTCATACAGCGTGACAACTCCTTCACATAGAGTTGATCAGGCTGTTGTGGCCTGTAGAATGTTGTCCCACTCCTCTTCAATGGCTGTCTGTAGCTGCTGGATATTGGCCTGAACTGGGACAACATGTCAATCAGAGCATCCCAAACATGCTCAATGGGTGACATGTCTGGTGACATTGTGTACTGATTCTTGCGATATGGGGCTGTGCATTATCATGCTGAAACATGAGGTGGTGGCAGCGGATTAATGGCACGACAATGGGCCTCAGGATCTCGTCACAGTATCTCTGTGCAAACCGCCGCCCACACCGCTGACATCTGCCCGGTACAGTTGAAACCAGGATTCATCAGTGAAGAGCACACTTCTCCAGTGTGCCAGTGGCCATCGAATGTGAGCATTGCCCACTGAAGTCGGTTACGGCGCCGAACTGCAGTCAGATCAAGACCCTGGTCAGGATGACAAACATGCATATGAGCTTCCTGAGACAGTTTGTGCAGAAATTCTTTGATTGTGCAAACCCACAGTTTCATCAGTTGTCCGGGTGGCTGGTCTCAGATGATCCCGCAGGTGAAAAAGCCAGATGTGGAGGTCCTAGGCTGGCGTGGTTACACGTGATCTGCTGTTGTGAGGCCGGTTGGACATACTGCCAAATTCTATAAAACAAAGTTGGAGGTGGCATATGTTAGAGAAATTAACATTCAACTCTCTGGCAACAGCTCTGGTGGACATTCTTTCAGTAATCATGCCAATTGCACACTGCCTCAAACCTTGAGACATCTGTGGCATTGTGTTGTGTGACAAAACTACACATTTTAGAGTGGCCTTTTATTGTCCCCAGCAGAAGGTGCATCTGTGTTATGATCATGCTGTTTAATCAGTTTATTGATATGTCACATCTGACAGGTGGATGTATAATATATTTGAGAGATAAGCTTTTAGTGTGTTTGGAACATTTCTGGGATCTTTTATTTCAGCTCATGAAACATGGGACCAACACTTTACATGTTGCATTTATATTTTGTTCAGTATATAAAATGTATTTGATTCTCCTCGTGAGAGCTAATGACTCTCCTCCAAACATGTCCAAATATGTTACTTTCCATTTTCCATTTGATGTATTTAAATATTTATCACCTACAATAGTAATGCCTTGGTGCCTTTACTAGCAACCAATGTGAATGGAGAACTCAGGGAAAGCACTAATGTGGCAGAGACAATGCAAATTTGGCATGAGAGCAATATATTTTGTTACTGACAATACTCTCATGTTGAATAAAATACTCCCTGATTTAGGCATCAATGTAGTAATGATATCAATTAACTAGAAGGACCTTTTATATTACCATCAATCTTTCTGCCATTCTGTTTACTGTTAATGCTGTAGTGTATCCAAACATTTGATGGAGTGTGTATGCTCACTTGTTTGCATGTTTATTTGTGTTTGTACACAGTGTAAACTTTTGGTTGAGTGTGGGTTTTCCCTGTGGATGGGGAAGGAGTCATCTGGGAAGGCATATGGATGTCTTGGGAACAACTGTTCTATAGGCAGAAGGCAGGGAACCCCTATACTCACCTCTCTCAGACAGCCCAGGAGGACTCACCCACTCACAACAGATGCCCAGTTAGTCTGAGCAGCACCGTCTCTAAAGATCTGTCGGTCTGTCAAATTAGCACATCTTTACGTTTATTGGAGGTGAGGTGGGTAGGAGTGTAGTTGTGTTTTTTCTTTATTTTATGCCAAGTCGAATTTGATGATTTTTCATATTCATCAAAGGCATTGATGTATCCATTGAGATCTTTCATAATGCTGAAATTAAAGATGGGTACATTTTATGCCTGAGCTGATTTAATACATTTTTAAAACTGCATTTAAGTGGGGTCCAATCTTTCAATCCCAAACATGAATGAATTAAACTGTGTAACTTAAAACTTGTGTTGTGTGTGTTGAATTAGTTTCCTTTAACTAAGTCCTGCAGTGAACACAGATAGTGAAAAGTAAAAGATAAAAAACCCTGCAGCTCTAATCCAGCTCTCCCCATGAATGTTTGATCAGCAGCATGCAGCACTATATGCTGAAAACTTCACACAGAGCTGCAAGTGCCACAATTGACCTTAAAGTTGAATAATAATTTGCTCATGAAGCTGCTGGGCTGTAGCCTAGCCAAGCCTGGGCCTCATCTGCACGGCCCTGTGAGAGTAGGTGAGAACAGGGAACAGCCAATCAAATGGCAGGCCAGCCGCGGGGTCCTGGGCTGGGGCCTTCTGGAGTGGCAGGGTGGATTGGGGTGGGCTGGAAGGGCAGGGTGGGACAGGGTGAGGTTTGAGTGGGCTGGAGGATCTGGGTGGGGCCTGGGCCAGAGCAGCAGCCAGGTTTCACAGAGGAACAGTGGGGGAAAGGAGCTCACTCGTCCTGCTCTGGGAGGTGCTGGGCACTAGCCAACATCCCAGCGTCAACAGTCTGCTTACAGAAGGCACTCCTATGTAGAGTGGGTGAACAAGAAGTATGACTACTAAGCAAAACAGGAGTGACCTTTTTTTAAAGTTACCGACAATTTGACCTCTGGTGTCAGTGATTGTATGACATAGTTACTGGAGTTTGATTTACCTCTATTTATAGCACTAAGCAATTTAAATATGTATGTTGGGGGGGGATACTGTTAGTCTGTTGTCTATTTTTAACATTCATTTTTGCTCTGGTGTTTAGTAATTAGTGTTAATCTTCAATGTTAGGCTATGTTGATTACCACAACAAATCTACTTTTTCCACTTTGCTCCAGCTTTTCTATCATTCATAAAGACAAAACTCCATTACTGGTGTGTATGTAAGTGATCTGAACTACAAGGGACCAGATGCACAGGGAGATTGGTAATTGTATTTCATGCCTCCCTGGTGCAAATTTCCCAAAATACACTAACTGCAATGGACCCAAATCTTCACAGTAACAGTGTTCATGTTTTAAAGTAGGACAAAAAAGAATTGCCATGAAAATTGCATTGGGCCAGGGCAACAAACATGCAATGGGGGGCATGTGAAATATTGAAGAGGAGTTTAATTATTCAGGCCGTCCAGTCATATGTTTACAAAGTGTGTTTTTGTGGGGAGGAGCAAGTGAGAGGCTGGGCCAGCAGGGGAGCGCGTCCCTACTAGACCCTGACCCCTCCCAGGTCTGATACAGGTCCCTGGCTCCCTGCCCTTGTGGACCCTGGCCCTGGCTCACCTGCCTAGGGTAGGCCCTCTCTCATCTGGACCATAATTGACCTGGCTGCTGTCCCCTTTCATGTCCCCTTCCATTGCATGACAGGTCTTGGGGAGGCTCATTGCATGGCAGGTCTAGGGAGGCCCACTGCATGACAGGTCTATGGGGAGGCCCACTGCATGGCAGGTCTCGGGAGGCTCATTGCATGGCAGGTCTAGGGGAGGCCCACTGCATGACAGGTCTAGGGGAGGCCACTGCATGGCAAGTCCCGGGAGGCCCACTGCATGGCAGGTCTAGGGGAGGCCCACTGCATGACAGGTCTAGGGAGGCCCACTGCAGTTCATGACTAGTGGGAGGCCCACTGCATGGCAGGTCTAGGGGAGGCCCACTGCAGTTCATGACTAGGGGGAGGCCCACTGCATGGCAGGTCTAGGGGAGGCCCACTGCAGTTCATGACTAGGGGGAGGCCTAGACCCTTTCTCACCAGGTGGACTGTGGGTGTTCAAAATCTCTCTCTATGTCAAATCAAAAATCAAATCATATTTGTCACATGCGCCAAATACAACAGGTGTAATAGACCTTACAGTGAAATGCTTACTTTTAAATTTTTATAAGAAACTAATAGTTATATTTAACTAGGCAAGTCAGTTAAGAACAAATTATTATTTACAACGACGGCCTACCCCAGCCCAGATGTCGCTGGGCCAATTGTGCGCCGCCCTTTGGGATTCCCAATCATGTGATACAGCCTAGATTTGAACCAGGGACTGTAGTGACACTGCGATGCAATGCCTTAGACCACTGCGCCACTCAGGAGCCGCGCGTGGTGGTTTACAAGCCCTTAACCAACAATGCAGTTTTAAGAAAAATGTGAGATCAATACACACCAACACCACCTCAAATTAATCACAGAGCATTCTCACCTAAACTCTCCTCTGCCCTCTCTCCCACTCCACCCTTCCTGAGTGCCCCAGATCTGAGGAGCGATTGGGACTGGACTGCTACCCAGAGAGCAGCGTGAGTTACTTTATTGTGAATTGTGCGATTTACAGACTTCTATTGCACCTAGTCTTTTGCCAAAATGCACTACAGCACAGATGACACTATTATTAGGCGGATGTCTTGTTTTAATGGAACCCACCATGTGGATATCTTTCCCCCCAATTATTCTCCCACCCCAAGTCACATAGTAAGATAATAATAACCTGACATATCCCTGTAGGATGGTTGATATGTTCTATGTTCTGCTTTATTGAGCGTCTACCTGTCTGTGTTTCTCTGGGCAGAGCTGTTATAGCAGAATGTGTAACCAAGTTGAGTGATCCAGTCACCACTATTGAATTATTTAGATCACCAGGGAGACAAGTGCTGTGCTGCACTCCAATACATGATACAAGCATCCAAATGTAGACACAACAAACAATTTCCTTTTTAATATACACTGTATATTATCGACAGTTTAACATATCTTAAAAATGTTAAAACATGTTTTAACATTTTCGAAATACCGTTAATGATTGGAACAATGACTAGAAATAACCTCCAAAAGAAAACCATTGATTGAGGTTTCAGTTCCAGATCTGCGTTTCTCAGTAGACCCCCTAATCCTCCTCCCTGCCCCCCCACCCCAGCCTTTCTTAACTGAATGGGGGCCGCTCTCGCACACAAAAAAAGTGCATTAGGGCTAAGAGAGGGCTAAGAGGGAAACATGGCAACTGCTCGCATGTTGTCAAGACAGATTAGTGTGACACGACTCAATCAGACATTGGCCTCAGCAGACAGGCTCCAGGGAATTCAGAGGCCACACGAGCCCCGCGCTCGCTCATCCTCTCCCTCCCCAATCCCCAACTCTACTCCACAGTAATTGTCAGCCAATCAATATCTTAATTATAGTGAACAAAAATATAAATGGAACATGCAACTATTTCATTGATTTTACTGAGTTACAGTTCATATGAAGAAATACGTCAATTGAAATAATTTCATTACTCCCAAATCTATGGATTTTGAATCTGAAACATTAAAGAAATGGGCCTCGGCTATTTTTATGCATTCAAATTGCCATCGATAAAATGCAATTGTGTTCGTTGTCCGTAGCTTATGCCTGCCCATACCATTTTGGTATTTGGTATTTTGGTATTTTATTAGGATCCCCATTAGCTGTTGCAAAGCAGCAGCTACTCTTCATGGGGTTCAACACAAAACATGAAACATAATACAGAATGACATAATACAGAACATCAATAGACAGGAACAGCTCAAAGACAGAACTACATAGATTTTGTAAAAAGGCAAACAGCCTACATATCAATGCATACACACAAAATATCTAGGTCAATTAAGGGAGAGGCTTTGTGCTGTGAGGTGTTGCTTTATCTGATTTTTGAAATAAGGTTTGCTGTTTATTTCAGCAATATGAGATGGAAGGAAGTTCCATACAATAAGGGCTCTATATAATACTGTACGCTTTCTTTAATTTGTTCTGGATTTGGGGACTGTGAAAAGACCCCTGGTGGCATGTATGGTGGGATAAGTGTGTGTGTCAGAACTGTGTGTAAATTGACTATGCAAATGTGGGATTTTAAACACATTAATGTTTCAGAATAAATAGAAGAAGTGCTGCAGTCAGTCTCTCCTCAACTCTTAGTCAAGAGAGACTGGCCTGCATAGTATTTATATCAGCCCTCTGTAAAACGTGTCACTCAGTTCTGGGCCAGCTGCAGCTTAACTAGGTCTTTCCTTGCAGCACTGGACCACACGACTGGACAATAATCACGATTAGACAAAACTAGAGCCTGCAGAACTTGCTTGTTGAAGTGTGGTGTCAAAAAAGCAGAGCGTCTTTACCGTGGACAGACCGCTCCCCATCTTTACAACCATTGCATCTATATGTTTTGACCATGACAGTTTACAATCTAAAGTAACGGCAAGTAATTTAGTCTCTTCAACTTTTTCAACAGCCACACCATTCATTACCAGATTCAGCTGAGGTCTAGAACTTAAGGAATGATTTGTACCAAATACAATTCTCTTAATTTTACAGATGTTCAAGACCATTTTTTACTGGCCACACATTCCAAAACAGACTACAACTCTTTGTTAAGGGTTTCAGTGACTTCATTAGCTGTGGTTTCTGATGCGTATATGGTTGAATCATCAGCATATATGGACACACATGCTTTGTTTAATGCCAGTGTCAGGTCATTGGTAAAAATAAAAAAGGGTAGAGGGCCTAGAGAGCTGCCCTGCGGTACACTTTACATGTTTAACATGAGAGTAGCTTCCATTAAAGAAAACCCTTTGAGTTCTATTAGATAGAAAGCTCAGAATCCACGATATGGCAGAGGTTGAAAAGCCATAAAACATACATTTTTTCAACAGCAGGTTATGGTCAATATTATCAAAGGCTGCACTGAAATCTACCAGTACAGCTCCCACAATCTTCTTAATTATCAATTTCTTTTAACCAATCATCTGTCATTTGTGTCAGTGCAATACACGTTGAGTGCCCGTCTCTATAAGCATGCTGAAAGTCTGTCGTTAATTTATTTTCCAGAGAAATAGCATTGCATTTGGTCAAACACAATTTTACAGGTCTGCTGTTAGAACCAGTAAAGGCCACATTTACATTTACATTTACATTTACATTTAAGTCATTTAGCAGACGCTCTTATCCAGAGCGACTTACAAATTGGTGCATACACCTTATGACAACCAGTGGAACAGCCACTTGCATCTAAATCTTGTTGGGGGGAGAGAAGGGGGGGTGAGAAGGATTACTTACCCTTACTTACCCTATCCTAGGTATTCCTTGAAGAGGTGGGGTTTCAGGTGTCTCCGGAAGGTGGTGATTGACTCCGCTGTCCTGGCGTCGTGAGGAGTTTGTTCCACCATTGGGGGGCCAGAGCAGCGAACAGTTTTGACTGGGCTGAGCGGGAACTGTACTTCCTCAGTGGTAGGGAGGCGAGCAGGCCAGAGGTGGATGAACGCAGTGCCCTTGTTTGGGTGTAGGGCCTGATCAAAGCCTGGAGGTACTGAGGTGCCGTTCCCCTCACAGCTCCGTGGCGAGCACCATGGTCTTGTAGCGGATGCGAGCTTCAACTGGAAGCCAGTGGAGAGAGCGGAGGAGCGGGGTGACGTGAGAGAACTTGGGAAGGTTGAACACCAGACGGGCTGCGGCGTTCTGGATGAGTTGTAGGGGTTTAATGGCACAGGCAGGGAGCCCAGCCAACAGCGAGTTGCAGTAATCAAGACGGGAGATGACAAGTGCCTGGATTAGGACCTGCGCCGCTTCCTGTGTGAGGCAGGGTCGTACTCTGCGGATGTTGTAGAGCATGAACCTACAGGAACGGGACACCGCCTTGATGTTAGTTGAGAACGTCAGGGGTGTTGTCCAGGATCACGCCAAGGTTCTTAGCGCTCTGGGAGGAGGACACAATGGAGTTGTCAACCGTGATGGCGAGATCATTTACCACTCTTTGGTAGTGGAATGACTTTGGCTTCCCTTCAGGCCTGAGGACAAAGACTTTCCTCTAGACTCAGATTAAAAATATGACAGACAATAGTGGTTATAGAGTCAGCTACCATCCTCAGTAGCTTTCCATCTAAGTTGTCAATGCCAGGAGGTTTGTCATTATTGATCGATAACAATTGTTGCACCTCTCCCACACTAACTTTACAAAATTCAAACTTGCAATGCATTCTTTCATTATTTGTTTTTTTTATGCACGACAACAATTGCTCACTCTTCGTTGTTGGCATTTCCTGCCTAAGTTTGGCCACTTTGCCAATGAAATAATCATTAAAATAATTATCAACATCAAATGGTTTTGTGATGTATAAGCCATCTGATTTTGATGAAAGTTGAATTTGTCTTTCTGCCCATAATTTCCTTTAAAGTGCTCAAGTTTCTTTTCCATCATTCTTTATATCATTGATCTTGGCTTCATAATACAGTTTCTTCTTCTTTTTGTTGAGTTTAGTCACATAATTTCTCAATTTGCAGTAAGTAAGCCAACCAGACTTAATAGCCACTCCTATTGCCCCATCTCTTTCAACCATACATTATTTAAATTCTTCATCAATCTATGGAGCCTTAACAGTTCTAACAGTTATTTTCTTAACAGGTGGATTTTTATAAATAATTAGAAGAAGAAATGTTCATAAATTCATCAAGTGCAGCGTCTGGATGCGCCTCATTTATCACATCAGACAAACAAATATGTTTAACATCATCCACATAAGATTCACAGCTAAATCTTTTGAATGATCTCTTTTACACTTTTAGGCCCAGCTGTTGGAACTATGACTTCCCTGGATATAGCCACTATATTGTGATCACTGCATCCAATGGATACAGATACAGCTTTAGAACAAAGTTTTACAGTATTGGTAAAAATGTGATTGATACATGTGGATGCTTGTTCCTGTAGTGTTTGTAAACACCCTGGTAGGTTGATTAATAACCTGAACCAGATTACAGGCACTGGTTACAGTAAGAAGCTTCCTCTTGAGTGGACAGCTTGATGAAAACTAGTCTAGATTCAGGTTCCCAAGAAAGTAGACCTCTCTATTTACATCACATACACTATCAAGCATTTCACACATATTAGTTAGATACTGACTGTTAGCACTTGGTGGCCTATAGCAACACCCCAAAAGAAAAAGCTTTAGATGTGCCAAGTGAACCTACAACCACAACACTTCAATAACACTTGACACGAGATCTTCTCTAAGCATTACAGGGATATGGCTCTGAATATATACAGAAACACCTCCCACATAAGCATGTATTCAGGACATAAAGTTAATTTCTTAGCCATATTTTTTGCAGTTTTACTTTTGTGCCATATTCCAAACAGGATGTGCCCAGTGATCCTGCTACCACAACACTTCAATAACACTTGACATAAGAGCTTCTCTAAGCATTACAGGGATATGGCTCTGAATATATACAACAACACCTCCCCCATAAGCATTTCTGTCTCTTCTATATATGATATATCCTTGTATTGTTACTGCTGTATCATCAAATTAATTATCTAAGTCAGTCTCAGAAATGGCTAATATATGAATGTTATCTGATGTTAGCAAGTTATTGATATTATTAACCTTATTTCTAAGACTACATATATTAATATGGGCTATTTTCAGCCCTTTTCTGTGTAGCCTATCATAGATAGACATAATACTTAAAAGAGCAAACACAGCAAGATAAAAAATATATATACACTACCGTTCAAAAGATAGTGGTCACCTAGAAATGTTTTTTGTCCATTGCAATAACATCAAATTGATCAGAAATACAGTGTAGACATTGGTAATGTTGTAAATGACTAGTGTAGCTGGAAATGGCATATTTTCTATGGAATATCTACATTGACGTACAGAGGCCCATTATCAGCAACCGTCACTCCTGTGTTCCAATGGCACATTGTGTTAGCTAATCCAAGTTTATCATTTTAAAAGGCTAATTTATCATTAGAAAACCATTTTGCAATTATGTTAGCACAGCTGAAAACTGTTGTCCTGATTAAAGAAGCAATAAAACTGGCCTTCTTTAGACGAGTTGAGTATCTGGAGCATCAGCATTGGTGGGTTCGATTACAGACTCAAAACGGCCAGAAACAAAGACTTTCTTCTGAAACTCATCAGTCTATTCTTGTTCTGAAAAATGAAGTCTATTCCATACGAGAAATTGCCAAGAAACTGAAGATCTTGTACAACGTTGTGTACTACTCCCTTCTCAGAGAAGAAATCCATACTGCCCTGCCCACTTCACTGTTGCGCCAAGCAGAGGAAACTGCAGTTCTGAAATACATCAAAAAGTGTGAAGACTTCTGCCTGAAGCCCATACACACCGCAGCATACATGTTGGACCCCAAGTATGCTGGCAAAAGATCAACAAGGCCTATGGTGTCATCTCTACCGTGTCTCGCCACCTTGGCCTGGATGAGGGCAAGTTTCTTGGCAGTCTGGCGAAATACACTTCCAAGCAAGGGCTTTGGGATGGAGATGCAATATGGCAGTTGTGCCAACATCTCATCAGCCACCTGGTGGAAGGGGCTCTTTCCCCTGTTACCTCTATCATCCTCCAAATCCCACCAACATCAGCCGCCTCAGAGCGCAACTGGTCCTTATTTGGGAACACACACACCAAAGCACGCAACAGGCTGACCAATACAAGGGTTGAAAAATTGGTGGCCATCCAGGCAAATTTGAGTCTTTTTGAGCCTGACAATTAGCCATCCTCAACAAGGTTGGAAAGTGACAGTGAAGAATAGGCCTCAGAGTCTGATGTTCAAGAGGTGGACATTGAGGAGGTCCAGGGAGAAGACATGGATGCCTGAGAGGAAGACAACCAAAGCTTCAGTTTCTAGACTTTTTACAGATGTATGTTGAAAAGGTTTTGGGAGATGCGATGGATCATTGGGGATCATTAGATATTCCCTTTCTTTTGTTGTTCAGTGAAATCATCCCATGTGAAGAGTCAACTCATTTAATTAAAGTTCAATTTGTAACTAAATCGTTTTTAAAATGTCTATTGGAAGGATTTAATCATTTCCAAATATGTCTACTTATGATAAGGTTAAAGGTTGATGTTTCTGTTTCCATATCATATGGTAAGTATATCCAATGCAAAAACTCATCTACACTTAAATGGTATTAACATTCATTTGCATATATTTCCACATATTCCCATTAATTCCCATATATTCCCATTAATTCCCACGGAAAGTTTCCACCTCTGAATATTCCCCAAAATGTGCAACCCTAGTAGTAATGATATCAAATAACTAGAAGGACATTTTCTATTACCATCAATCTTTCTCCCATTCTGCTTACTGTTAATGCTAACACGGCACATTTTAGAGTGGCCTTTTGCTGTTCCCAGCACAAGGTGCAGCTGTGTAATGACCAACAAAATTGGAGAGTATGGAACATTTCTGGGATATTTTATTTCAGCTTATGAAACATGGGACCAACAATTTACATGTTGAGTTTTATTTTTATTTCAGTGTATCCCATAAAATGTACAGAGGAGTGAGAGATTCATTTGTGTGTGTGTGTGTGCGTGCGTGCGTGCCTGCGTGTGTGTGTGTGGGTGTGTGAGAGTACAGCTCTCTCTCCCTCACGGCTTAAAGGTTACTTAATGCAGGCAAGATATTTTTAGACAAGGGTTGTTTTTCTCTGTTACCCTTTGCAATTTTCCTGTTTCTAGCAGAAAGGCCCATGCAGCCAGGTTGTGTGAGAAAGAGGGATCTACTGTGGAAATATCACGGCTGGCCCTTCAAGGCTGGCCAATATCCCACTGTTTGTTTACTGCTGGGATGTTATTACAGACAAATGTGATTGTCTAAAATGGCATAAGGAAATGTATAGAGTAAACTTTATTCTGTTTGTTCGATAGTCACATATGGATTTGATTTGTTTTTACCTTGCCTTCACAAATCTGAATTCAATCGATTGTATACCACATCATTTTCATTTGTGAATAGTGTTGAATAATCTCTCCATCATAACATTATTTATGTATCATATTTATAAAGAAATTACTGCTCATACTAAATCAAACTACACAATACAAGTTTTATTTCCAAACAGTGCTAATTCAGGGACAAGCCCTTCTTGATTTAGCATGAGAATTTTGTTGACCTGTGGTCTTGTGAACTCGTCTCTGTTTCCTTTGTGTGTCAGCAGCAGTTGTAGAGGGCTGTATGAAACATGTCAGCCACCATGTCAGATGATATCAGACTGAGGGGACTCAGCGGATGCACAGGGCTGCCAGGACCCAGGGTAACTTTATGTTGTGTGGTCCGAACAGCGTCTCCCATTCCCCCTCCCTTTTCCCCTCGGCCTCTCCCTTCATTCATCTCACACCAACTGCTGCTTTTGCTTTTATAAATGTTCATTCACATTTTGGGACAGGATAGAGTGGAGGTAGGAGACTGTGATTCTCCGGCCGTTCCCCCGTGTCCTGCATAGGTTGGCCTGCTCTCCCCCTTCTCACAACTCTCCACGTGGTTTGTTCCGTTTGCTCTGTATTTTGGTAGCTGCCCACTGGTGCAGTTAATAAAATAAAGAGGACTGAGGCGTGCCCTGGGCAGGGTGCAAGGTGATAGCCAGATCTGCTTACTGTAAATAGTGTGTGTGTGTGTGTGTGTGTGTGTGTGTGTGTGTGTGTGTGTGTGTGTGTGTGTGTGTGTGTGTGTGTGTGTGTGTGTGTGTGTGTGTGTGTGTGTGTGTCCAGTAGGGAGGGGAAACACCAAAATACTGTGCGGTTGTGACAAGCCAGCAACGCAACCATCTTTTAAGATCCCACCGCTGCCATCAAACCCCAGAACACAATTAGTTTTCTCCCTCTCCAACAAGAATGGTTGTTTATCTTGTTCTGCTTCATTACTTGAGCATAATCCCAACAGTTTGCTTCATTGCTTTAAGTGTTGAACTTGCTGTGCACAAAAGAAGGAGGGGGGAGGGATATGGTTTAGGGCTGCGCTGGGGGATTTTCCCCCTCAAGTCATGTTTACCCATCTGGGCTTCCAGGTTCACTCACTCGTCCGTAATCTTCTTTTGTTTCTGCAACGTCTGCTACACGTGAGACAGACGCCTCCACTGACTGACCTGGTGTGGGCATTTCTTACACCGAGAAAAACCTTTGTTGATATTTGGTAATAATTCATAATCATTTACATTTGGATGCCAACTTCAATAGGTTTTTGTAATGGTAGCATGAAGTGCATATGGCTGTGTGATACTTGTATGTATCGGGAATTCATCAATAAATGAAAAATACAGTGAAATGAATGATGGTGTTTATATTGAACGTCGGAGTCAAAAAATGAGGCAAAATGCAGCAGTTGTTCCCACTCCAACAGTGTTTCATTTGTGTTCTAGTGAGCGTTAAAGTCTATTTATTTTGCAACACAAAGGGAGAATCTTTGAGCCGATCTCCTTGGTTCTCACCCTACAGGTAAGGAGGTTTTGGGGGCTCACATTGCTATTGTGTTTACACCACATAGGTAAGCCTTATTTTATTACACTATTAAAGTCTTAAAAAGGTACTTAAGCTCTTGTGGGTGGTCATTAATAATTAAAAGAGATGTGCCTCCTTAGAACAACTTTTGGAATGACAGCTCTCTCTCTCTCTCTCTCTCCCCACCCACCCTCTCTCTGTCTCTCTCTCTCTCTCTCTCTCTCTCTCTCTCTCTCTCTCTCTCTCTCTCTCTCTCTCTCCCCCTCTCTCTCTCTCTCTCTCCCCCTCTCTCTCTCCCTCTCTCTCTCTCTCCCTCCCCCTCTCTCTCTCTCTCTCTCTCTCCCCTCTCTCTCTCTCTCTCTCTCTCTCTCTCTCTCTCTCTCTCTCTCTCTCTCTCTCTCTCTCTCTCTCTCTCTCCCTCTCTCCCCCCTCTCTCTCTCTCTCTCTCTCTCTCTCTCTCTCTCTCTCTCTCTCTCTCTCTCTCTCTCTCTCTGTTTGAACACCGATGTCCGGCCAGCCATGTGGAACAAAAGTGTGTGAGGACAGTGGTGGGTCTTTGACGACGTGATTAGGTATCTGTCCCAGTCAATGCAGATGTAAGGTAATAGAAGGTGTGAAACAAGTGGACATCGCTGACAAGCCTATTTCCATTTGATCAGTCTGAGAAAGTAAGGGCTTTAAGCCAGGACCGTTTGACATAAGAATACCCACAGCTGAATTAGCATAGTCCACTAAGCCATGCCCCCTTTCATGTGCTTGCTGCTCAATTGGGTTGGCACTGCTTTGGTGTTTGGGACTTCACCCTCAAGTGACCACTGTGCCCCCTCTGTGACCCGCTGACCTCTTTAGCCGGCCATTTGATTAACAAACTTAAGTGTCCTCTTCTCCCCTCCCCTCTGTGTCTCCCCTAGCGACTGCCATCAAAGGATCCGCGTTGTGCCCTCCACTCCTCCATAAATCAACATACACTCCTTCCACTGACAAATTAAGTTGCCCTCCACAAATTATCATTAGAGGTTAACGGTCGTTATTGGCCATTATGAGCTTCTCATGTGGAGATGTTGTTAATGGTTGGTCAGGAAGACCCATTGTTTCATGTTGGGGTGTTCTGTAAAGAGAAACTGTGGCACCCAGCCAACCCCTAGAGCCTTAACCCTAAGCCCCTAACAGGCACGTAATAAATGGTTCATGAGCCCTATAAAAATCCACGTGGAGGTTTGCTATGGCCTTTAGTTGTGCTTATGTAATGGGTTTCTATGAGTTCTGGACCACATTGTAATTCTTCGTGCTTTCATTGTCTGTTAGGGCAGCTTAGCTTCCCATGTTCAAATTATTATTTTTCCAGGGAAAAGTGTGGGTCTTTCACACTTCTCTTTTCTGCGCTTCTGCTGTGTAGATACACGATGAGCCAGTTCACTTTAGGTTACTGGTGTTTGCTCATGGGATTCCCCCAAATGAGGGAGCATTGGGACCCTCTTCTTGCATAGACATAAATAGTTATTTTATTCTATTATGTGTGTTTGTATGCCAGCCATAATCAAGACGGTGTCAACCATTCCATCGTCACAGAGATGTTTTGGGATTAAATAAAGGTAATGTTCTGATACTATTCTAATACCAGTCTCAAATGATACAGTAGAATAGCTCAGCCAATCCTCACAGCTCTCCAAAAACGTCCCCCTTCTAAGGAATAAAACCCTGTCTGATCCCATTTCTTCTCAACTTAGGCATCTTAATGAGAGAGATAAAAAAAAGTACCATTTGACTAAATTATTGACTTGAATCTGCAGCAAAGAGGTATAATCCTCAATTGGGCCAATTAGCACAACCCTGGGTTCGCTGTCCAGAGACAGGCGGCTGATTAGACCTGACACCAGTCTAGTTCCCACTGCTGCCATGCCAGGTATGATGGGCCCGCATCAAAGGCCCAGGGCCATCAGCAGGTCAAGGATTGGAGGCCAACTTTGGCCCAGTCGCTAATCTCTCTGCTAAAACCACAGTGTTCTTTGCACAAACCAAGTTTACCACCATACCATCATGTGGTATTAAGGTTTGGGTTGAGGCATGTCAATTGCCTTTAATTTTCTGATTGTTGACCGAAAAGAACACAGAGATATATTTTTTTATGTAAGTTAAAATTGAGGCCTGTGTACTGTGTAGTACCCAACATAAATTGAGATTTGTGTATGTGTGTGTGGAGGGGTTAACCACAGCAATGAAACTGTTCCTCTGTGTTATCAATCTGTAATCAGCTAATGTAGTTTACTCTCTTTATCTACTACTGTCTCATTAATGTGGCCTGTCTGGTTTTGAATTGATCTCCCTGCTTTATCTCAGGTCCTGTTGGGTTGTCACTCATGCCAGGCTGGCTGAGCTTGTCCAAGGAGATAAAGATCCTATTTCCAACTAGACGGACGGACGAACGGACAGAGACAGACAGACAGACAGACAGACAGACAGACAGACAGACAGACAGACAGACAGACAGACAGACAGACAGACAGACAGACAGACATACAGACAGACAGACAGACTATTATTACAAATATTCAGGTTGAGGGCATATCAAGCACATCTGGTTTAGGTCACTAGTGTGACTGTGTGTTTGGAGCCACAGCAGTGTGTGATGTTCCGTCTGACATGATTGACAGACTGCAGCTGATCAATGGAAGGTAGCTAGGGGTTGAGCAGGCTAATGGCTGCTGAAGGTGGGAGGCAGTTGTACTGGGTCTCTCACTCATAGCTAGCCAATGAAGAAGTATGAAAGTAGCCCTTAGGGAGTTCGATAGGATACACATTACCAGTCAACATTGAAGAATAATAGTGAAGACATCAAAACTTTTGAAATACCACATATGGAATGATGTAGTAACCAAAAAAGTTTTAAACAAATTTAAATATATTTTAAATTCATCAAAGTAGCCACGCTTTGCCTCGATGACAGCTTTGCACACTCTTGGCATTCTCTCAACCAGCTTCACCTGGAATGCTTTTCCAACAGTCTTGAAGGAGTTCCCACATATGCTGAGCACTTGTTGGCTGCTTTTCCTTCACTCTGAGTTTCAACTCATCGAAAACCATCTAAATTGGGTTGAGGTCTGGTGATTGTGGAGGCCAGGTCATCTGATGCAGCACTCCATCACTCTCCTTCTTGGTCAAATGCAGCTGCACTTGAAACATTTAATATTCTTGAAATGTTCCAGATTGACTCACATTCATGTCTTAATAAGGAAACTGGAGGGTGCGTAATTCAAATAAATATTACGGATTTTAAACATTTATGTACATATAAATGTTTTATATCGACTGAAAGCTTAAATTCTTGTTAATCTAACTGCACTGTCCAATTTACAGCAGCTATTACAGCGAAATCATACCATGTGATTGTTTGAGGATGGCGCCCCACATCAAAATATTTTTCCACCACCACATTCACATGAAATATGAAATATTCACAAAATCTTTGTCTGATTTGTCATCCAAATGGTTCCAGCTATAACATGTAGTGTTGTTTTGTTAGATAAGATCTCCTTTATATCCCAAAAAGTTTTGAGTAAATCAACTAGTTCAACTTGCAGAGAAAGGAATCCGAAAATCTACCTCTAAACTTTGTTTCAACAAGTCAAAAGGAGTTTCTATTTACTCCTCAGATACCCTAAAATGTAATCAAACTATAATATGTCTTTTGGAAAGAAGTATGTTCAATAGGAAACCGATTTTAGCAGGTGCATAATTTCTTCATGCAAACACAGATTTCCAAGACTGTGTACTTCTACTGAAACTGTCATTTCTTATTCGTTTTTGAAGTTACAAGCCTGAAAACTTGAACATAGACTGCTGACACCATGTGGAAGCCATAGGAATTGGGGAGCTATTTTACAATATTAGCTTTCTCTTGCATTTCTAAGAGGATGGTCTCTTAAAAAAACAGGTAGATTTTTGGGGGGATTTTCTCCCACCATATCTATTGTGTTATATTCTCCTACATTATGTTAACATTTCTACAAACATCAAAGTGTTTTCTTTCCAATGGTACCAATTATATGCATATCCTGTCTTCAGGGCCTGAGCTACAGGCAGTTTACTTTGGGCACTTCATTCAGGCAGGAAGTGGAGATAAAATGAGCCTAGCCCTAAGAACTTTTTTATTTATTATTATTTATTTTTTTACCCCTTTTTCTCCCCAATTTCGTGGTATCCAATTGTTTTTAGTAGCTACTATAATGTCTCATCGCTACAACTCCGGTACGGGCTTGCGAGAGACGAAGGTTGAAAGTGATGCGTCCTCCGATACACAACCCAACCAGCCGCACTGCTTCTTAACACAGCGCGCATCCAACCCGGAAGCCAGTCGCACCAATGTGTTGGAGGAAACACTGTGCACCTGGCAACCTTGGTTAGCGCACTGTGCCCGGCTCGCCACAGGAGTCGCTGGTGCGCGATGAGACAAGGACATCCCTACCGGCCAAGTCCTCCCTAACCCGGACAACGCTAGGCCAATTGTGAGTCGCCCCACGGACCTCCCGGTCGCGGCCGGTTACGACAGAGCCTGGGCGCGAACCCAGAGTCTCTGATGGCACAGCTGGCGCTGCAGTACAGCGCCCTTAACCACTGCGCCACCCAGGAGGCGGGCCCTAAGAAGTTTTAAAGTAATGATGGATTGTCGTTTCTCTTTGCTTATTTGAGCTGTTCTTGCCATAATATGGTCTTTGACCAAATAGGGTTATCTTCTGTATACCACCCCTACCTTGTCACAACTGATTGGCTCAAACGCATTAAGAAGGAATGAAATTCAACAAATGAACTGTTAACGAGGCACACCTGTTAATTCAAATGCATTCCAGGTGACTACCTCATGAATATGGTTGAGAGAGTGCCAAGAGTGTGCAAAGATGTCATCAAGGCAAAGGGTGGCTACTTTGAAGAATCTCATATAAAATATATTTGGATTTGTTTATCTCTTTTTTTGGTAACTACATGATTCCATATGTGTTATTTCCTAGTTTTGATGTCTTCACTATTATTATACAATGTAGAAAATAGTAAACATAAAGAAAAACTGTGGAATTAATAGGTGTGTCCAAACTTTTGACTGTTACTGTAAGTACAATAGTGCACATCATGTAATTGATATAATCGTTATGTTGATGAGCATATTGAAGTAAACTTGCATCACCACTTTCATATGGCACGACACCAAAACTTGGCGGCCTCGGTACACACAGCCACACATGTTTGCCGTGGACAGACAGACAGGTACAGTAGAGTTCAGATACAGGTTGACGAGGACTCATTACCCAGGAGTCCCTGTAGGCAGTGTTAGGCCTGGGGCTGTGGCTATATCAGTCAGGGAAGGTTAGGTATGAGGTGTAGTGAGGCTGAAGATTAGGCTTCTTTCCTGTCTGTCATTCATTTCACAATGCAGCTGCTCACCCGGGTCACCAAGGGTAAGAATGCAACAGATAGGCAATTATAGAAAACTTGCTTCTAAGTCCCAACACTTAAGACTAAACACGATGGGGTCGGGGGTTAAGACTGAGCTTTAGGATCTGTGTCACATTAACCTGACTTTGTTTAGGAATGTAAATTATTTTCTTACCTGTGCTCGAGGTGCTAGTTTTAGATTAGAGGCTACATAATTAGTAGGACAAGGAGTAATCCTGGTCATGTGACCTAACCTGTGACCAGATCAGGTCATAACAAGTGCCCAGAGTTTTACCTGGTCAGGCCATGTTCTCAGAAAAAAACTCCTGGGCCTTACTATCGTAACAGTACCAAAAGAAATGAAAGGTTTACTAGTGTAGCAGTGTTTTGGCACTCCAACATCCATTCACTCTCTGTCCATAATTTTGGAGCCCTCTCAGTTCGGATTGAAAGCAGATTATGATGGAGCATGACAAGCATAATGCGTTTAACACCTTTTCTTCCTAAATTAAATGTTAAGTGTTTCTAGAGCTCTGCACTTATAACTATCCCTCCCCTTACAACCAATTGCGAACAATTCCTAATGTCTGAAGTTCTCCCCTACAACCCGAGCTGCAGGAGTTTGGGTCGCCAGTTCAGGTTCTTGTCACCTGGAATACTACTCTTCTCTGAGCTGTTTTGTCAAGTGCTGTCACTCCATCCCCACTCATATTGGCTGCAAATTAACCTGAAACATGTTGGCATCAGCCAGCTAGGGAAAAGAGGAGAGGAGAGAGCATAGTGGAGGTAGGTTGGGTTAAGAAAGGGCTTTAGATTGCGTATGTCTCTGAATGTTGAAACTGTATCTCGTACATTTTTCCCCTTAAACAATTCTAGTGCTGAGTGGATGAATGTTGATGGGCCTATTGCGCAGTTTGTTACGCAAAGCATGGCAGGCTGCTATTTTGAGTGGTGCTTAGAGTCAGATGACTGGTTAAGTGATTTCCAGGTCATAACTAATTAGAGCCACAGCACATTCGGGAAGGCGTGAATAGGGTAGGAGAGAGCCCTCCTCTTTACCGGGGCCATCTCTTCACCGCTAATGCTTTTAGCCTCTGTGGAGAAGCAGCAATTAAAGAGTGGCAAGTCACCAGCGTGTTCAGACCCTCACCGCTCAAATGGCTGCTGTATTGTTGAGAACAGGTGGCTGTGTGCGTGAGAGGTTGTGTGCCAAGCAGAGAGCCCATAATCTACAGCCTTACCTGAACTACCGGAGCTTTGCTACATCATCTGTGAAGACTCACAAAGAGACTAGATTTGGTCATCGGTTCAATTGAGTGTTCAATAAAAACCCAATCACCTTTTCACACCACAGAGCTTTTAAAGATCCATTGTTCATTCTATACATCTGTTAAGTGCCGATCCCCCTCCCCCAACATCCCAGTTTGCAGCGATTCTTTAAATAATATTAGACATTAATTATAGATGGCCCACCTTTCTGAATTTCTCACCCTGTTGTGTTTCAGTGGAATGCTCGTTCTCAGTGTAGGCCACGACATCTCACGCAAACAGACCCCACACTGCACATTCAGCACAGCAAATTATTTAGAACATACATCAAATAACCATCTATTATGTAGAGGTTTTATTTCAAGTGCCTCTGTGACTGTGCAGTAAAGTGGGGCTGGGGGGGGGGCTGGATGGGGTGTGGGATGACTTTATTACATTTCCCTTTCCTGCTAAGTGGATAACTTTCAAGCTGAACCAAAACACCCCACCCACTTAAAACCTGTTTTCACTTCTTTACGTAAGGGCTTTTGCAAGAGATATGCATTGAAAAGCAATGTTTTTCTACTCCCATCCTCTCAACCTTTTTCTAAACATTGATACATTGGTGGAAGTGTGAAACCATCACACTTCAACTACCATGCTTGACTGTTGGTATAAGGTTCTTACTGTCGAATGCAGTGTTTGGTTTTCGCCAGGCTTAATGGGATCCATCTCGTCCAAGATGAACAACTACAGGAAGTGTTTGGTTGGAGTCATTGCAGCTAAAGATGGCATAACCAGTTATTATGTGTAAGGGGGCAATTACTTTTTCACACAGGAGCATTGGGTGTTGCATAACTTTCTTATTTAAATAAATAAAATAAGTATATCTTTTTTTGTTTTTTGTCATCTCAGGTCACCCTTAATCTGATATTACATTTTGGTTGAAGATCTGATAACATTCAGTATCAAAAATATGCAAAAGTAGAGAAAATCAAAAAGGGAGCAAATACTTTTTCATGGCACTGTATGTTTTAAATGCTACAGAAAAGGTGGTCAAGGAGGTCATATATCACACAGGGTAAAGTTAGCTTGTTCTTATTTAGCATTTTAGAGAGGGATACTATTAAAGAGTAATATTAGCCATCAGAATATACTATAAGCTGTATTTGACCTGAAATAAAACAAAACATTTCACACAATATCAGCCCTCTGATATTGAGCTCTCATTAAAACCTGAGGCTTGAGGATTTTGTTTATCCTTTATTTAACTGGAATGAACTGCAAAAATCACTGAAGCTGGAGACTCATATCTCCCTCACTAACTTTAAGCACCATGTAACGGTCTGAGTGTAGTGGGTGAGTAGTCAGGCGCAGGAAGCAGAGAGTTCAGGGGAGTGCTATTCGAACATAAGCCAACCCTCACGAAAACACAGGGCGTAATGAACAAACAAATGCCCCAAACAGGGGGACTTAAACTGTCCAGAAAAAACCCACAAAATGGGAAAACACAAAACTCATAGACGTGCACACAAGTACACCAAACAGACGGTCACAATAATTAGTCCCGCACAAGGAACCCTGTGGGCCGGCTGACTAATAAAGCCTTACTACTAACTACCTAACTCAAAACAGGTGCACTCAATAAACACATAAGGAGGGGGAGGAAATAATCAGTGGCAGCTAGTAGGCCGGCGACGACGACCGCCGAGCGCCACCCGAATGGGAAGGGAGTGTCCTTCGGTCAGAGTCGTGACAGTACCCCCCTTGCCGCGTGACTCCCGCAGCGTGTCGACACAGGCCTCGAGGTCGACCCGGAGGATCCTGATGGAGGCGATGGAAATCCCTCAACATTGACGGATCCAAAATGTCCCTGGTGGGTACCCAGCACCTCTCCTCCGGACCGTACCCCTCCCAGTCCACGAGGTACTGCAGGCCCCTCACCCGGCGTCTCGAGTCCAGAATGGCCCGTATCGTATACGCCGGGGACCCCTCGATGTCCAGAGGGGGAGGAGGGACCTCCAGCACCTCACCGTCCTGTAGGGGACCAGCTACCACCGGCCTGAGGAGAGACACATGAAACGAGGGGTTAATACGATAAAGGGAGTTATAATCGATAACACACCTCGTTTATTCTCCTCAGGACTTTGAACGGCCCTACACACTGAGGCCCAAGCTTCCGGCAGGGCACGCGGAGGGGCAGGTTTCGGGTCGAGAGCCAGACCCTGTCCCCTGGTACAAACACGGGGGCCTTACTGCGGTGGCGGTCAGCACTCCTTTTCTGCCGTCCACTAGTCTGTTGAAGGGATTCCTGGACGGCCCTCCAGGTTTCTTTGGAGCGCTGCACCCATTCCTCCACCGCAGGAGCCTCGGTCTGGCTCGGATGCCACGGTGCCAGGACCGGCTGGTACCCCAACACACACTGAAAGGGGGACATATTAGTAGAGGAGTGACGTAATGAGTTCTGGGCCATTTCAGCCCAGGGGATGTATCTCGCCCACTCCCCTGGCCGGTCCTGGCAGTACGACCGCAGAAACCTACCCACCTCCTGGTTTACTCTCTCCACCTGCCCATTACTTTCGGGGTGATAACCGGAGGTCAGGCTGACAGAGACCCCCATACGCTCCATGAACGCCCTCCATACTCGGGACGTGAACTGGGGGCCCCGATCAGAAACGATGTCCTCCGGCACCCCGTAGTGCCGGAAGACGTGGGTGAATAATGCCTCCGCAGTCTGTAGGGCTGTTGGGATACCGGGCAACGGGAGGAGACGGCAGGACTTAGAGAACCGATCCACAATCACCAGAACCGTGGTGTTGCCCTGAGACGGGGGAAGGTCGGTCAGGAAATCTACGGATAGATGTGACCATGGCCATTGTGGAACGGGGAGGGGTTGTAACTTCCCTCGAGGAAGGTGCCTAGGAGCCTTACTCTGGGCGCATACCGAACAGGAGGAGACATAAACCTTAACGTCCCTAGCCAAGGTAGGCCACCAATACCTCCCCCGAAGGCTCCCCACTGTCCTCCTCACCCCAGGGTGACCCGAGGAGGGTAGGACATGAGCCCACCGAATCAGTTGGTCCCGAACACCAAGTGGCACGTACCTCCGCCCCGCCGGACACTGAGGAGGCGCGGGTTCAGCCCGTAACGCCCGCTCAATGTCCGAGTCCACCCCCCATACCACCGGTGCCATCAGCTTTGAGGCCAGAAGGATGGGAGTGGGTTCGGTGGACCTATCCTCCGTGTCGTAAAGGCGGGACATGGCGTCCACCTTCACGTTCTGGGAGCCCGGTCTATATGATAAAGTGAACCGGAATCGAGTGAAAAACATGGCCCACCTTGCCTGCCGCGGGTTCAGTCTCCTAGCTGCCCGAATATACTCCAGATTTTGGTGGTCGGTCCAGATGAGAAAAGGGTGCTTAGCCCCCTCAAGCCAGTGTCTCCACACCTTCAGAGCCCTGACCACCGCTAACAACTCCATGTCCCCCACATCATAGTTACGCTCCGCTGGGCTGAGCTTACTCGAGAAGAAAGCGCAGGGGCGGAGTTTCGGTGGCGTACCCGAGCGCTGTGATAGCACGGCACCCACCCCAGCCTCGGACGTGTCCACCTCCACTATGAATGCTAGAGAGGGGTCCGGATGCGCCAACATGTGTGCATCCGTGAACAGCGCCTTCAAGCTGTTGAAAGCTCTGTCCGCCTCTGCTGACCACCGCAACCGCACCGGGCCCCCCTTTAGCAGTGAGGTAATTGGAGCCGCTACCTGGCCAAAACCCCGGATAAACCTCCGGTAGTAGTTGGCAAAACCCAAAAACCGCTGCACCTCTTTTACCATGGTTGGAGTCGGCCAATTACGCACGGCCTTACTGCGGTCACCCTCCATCTCCACCCCCGAGGTGGAAATGCGATAACCCAGAAAGGAGACGGCTCGTTTGGAGAACACACACTTCTCAGCCTTGACGTATAGGTCATCCTCCAGCAGTCTACCAAGCACATTGCTTACCAGAGACACATGCGCGGCGTGAGTGGCTGAGTAGATCAGAATGTCATCGATATAAACAACCACTCCCTCCCCGTGCAGGTCCCTGAGAATATCGTCTACAAAGGATTGAAAAATGGCTGGAGCATTTTTTAACCCATACGGCATGACACAGTACTCATAGTGGCCCGATGTGGTACGAAATGCGGTTTTCCACTCGTCTCCCTTCCGAATACGCACCAGGCTATAAGTGCTCCTGAGATCCAATTTTGTGAAGAACTGCGCTCCCTGAAAGGATTCCACTGCCGTAGCAATGAGAGGTAGTGGGTAGCTGAACCCCATTGTGATGGCATTTAAACCGTCTATAATCAATACACGGACGCAATCCTCCCTCCTTTTTCTTCACAAAAAATAAACTCGAGGAGACGGGTGAAATGGAGGACCGAATGTACCCCTGTCCCAGAGACTCCGTGATATATGTCTCCATAGCCAAAGTCTCCTCATGGGACAATGGGTACACGTGACTCTTGGGAAGCGCAGCGTTAACCTGGAGATCTATCGCACAATCCCTTCCCGGTCGATGTGGTGGTAATTTAGTCGCCTTCTTTTTACTAAAAGTGATTGCCAAATCGGCATACTCGGGAGGAATGCACACTGTGGGACCCTGGTCTGGACTTTCCACCGAGGTGGCACCGACGGAAACTCCCAGACACCTTCCAGAACACTCCTCTGACCACCCCTAGAGAACCCCCCGTCTCCACAAAATTTTAGGATTGTGCCGGGCCAGCCAGGGAATCCCTAACACCACTGGAAATGCAGGCGAATCAATAATATAGAGACTGATACGCTCCCTATGATTCCCCTGCGTTACCATGTCCAGTGGGATCGTGGTCTCCCTGACCACCCCTGACCCTAATGGCTGGCTATCTAGGGAGTGCACGGGAAAGGGAGAATCTATCGGCACAAGCGGAACACCTAATTTAATAGGGAGTCCGCGATCCATAAAGTTCCCAGCTGCGCCTGAATCGACTAGCGCCCTATGCTGGGAAGAGGGTAAAAAATTAAGAAAAAAAACAAGACAAACATGTGACCAACAGGGGGTTCTGGGTGACTTTGGTGCTGACTCACCTGGGGTGATCGAGAAATGTTCTGCCTGCCATCTCGACTCCCAGACGGACCCCCCCAGCACCGATCGGCCGTGTATCCTCTCCGGCCACAGTTGGTGCAGAGGGAGCCTCCTCCACCGGTACCCCTCGGCAAAGCCCCTCCCAACTCCATCGGAACAGGAGTGTAGGTGCTGGGTGGTGGAACACACAGGACCCTCTCCGAATGCCCGCGGGCAGCCAGCAGATTGTCCAGTCGGATGGACATGTCAATTAGCTCATCCAAGAAAAGAGCGGTGTCCCGACACGCTAGCTCCCTGCGGACGTCTTCCTTGAGACTACACCTGTAGTGGTCGATAAGGGCCCTGTCGTTCCACCCGGATCCTGCTGCCAAGGTACGGAACTCCAACGCGTAATCCTGGGCGCTCCTTTTCTCCTGCCGGAGATGGAATAGTCGTTCTCCCGCCGCTTGGCCATCTGGAGGATGGTCAAACACGGCGCGGATGCGGCGAAAACTCAGGGTAGTGCTCCTTAGCGGAGTCTGGGCCATTCCAAACTGCGTTTGCCCACTCCAGAGCACGACCCGTGAGGCAGGAGATGAGGACATTCACCCTCTCCACTCCCGAGGGAGTAGGTCTGACGGTGGCCAGGTACAGTTCTAGCTGGAGGAAGAACCCCTGGCACCCTGCTGCCGCTCCATCATAGACCCTCGGGAGCGTAAGACGGAGGGTGCTGGAGTCGGGAGATGGGGAGTCCTGAGGAGGGGGCCAAAGGTGGAGAGAGGAGACCGCTTCTCTCCCATCGGTCCATTCTCTCCATCACCAGATCCATCACCGTTCCGATCCGATGGAGAATGGTGGTGTGATGTAGAACCATCTCTTCCATCGATGGGAGGGGAATGGCTGTTGCTCCTGCTGACTCCATTCCAGTCCGGGATTCTGTAATGGTCTGAGTGTAGTGGGTGAGGAGTCAGGCGTCAGAGAGTTCAGTGCTATTTTAATGCACTGAGAAACGGCGAACATAAGCCACCCTCACGAAAAAACAGGGCGTAATGAACAAACAAATGCCCCAAACAGGGGGATCCAGAAAAAACCCACAAAATGGGAAACACAAAACCCAAACACAAGTACACCAAACAGACGGTCACAATAATTAATCCCGCACAAGGAACCCTGTGGGCCGGCTGACTAATAAAGCCTTACTACTAACTACCTAACTCAAAACAGGTGCACTCAATAAACACATAAGGAGGGGAGGAAATAATCAGTGGCAGCTAGTAGGCCGGCGACGACGACCGCAGAGCGCCACCCGAATGGGAAGGGGAGTGTCCTTCGGTCAGAGTCGTGACACACCAGCTGTCAGAGCAGCTCACAGATCACTGCACCTGTACATAGCCCATCTGTAAATAGCCCATCCAACTACCTCATCCCCATACTGTATTTATTTATTTATCTTGCTCCTTTGCACCCCAGTATCTCTACTTGCACATTCATCTTCTGCACATCTACCATTCCAGTGTTTAATTGCTATATTATAATTGGCCTATTTATTGCCTTACCTCCCTTATCTTACCTCATTTGCACATACTGTATATAGACTTTTTCTACTGTGTTATTGACTGTATGTTTGTTTATTTCATGTGTAAATCTGTGTTGTTGTATGTGTCGAACTGCTTTGCTTTATCTTGGCCAGGTGGCAGTTGCAAATGAGAACTTGTTCTCAACTAGCCTACCTGGTTAAATAAAGGTTAAATAAATATGTTAAAAAATAGGCAAGTCAGTTAAGAACAAATCCTTATTTACAATGAAGGCCTACCCCGGACGACGCTGGGCCAATTGTGCACCGCTGTCACGTTCTGTCCATCGTTCGTATGTGTTTTCCTTGTTTTAGTGTTGGTCAGGACGTGAGCTGGGTGGACATTCTATGTTGTGTGTCTGGTTTGTCTATTTCTATGTTTGGCCTGATATGGTTCTCAATCAGAGGCAGGTGTTAGTCATTGTCTCTGATTGGGAACCATATTTAGGTAGCCTGTTTTGTGTTGGGTTTTGTGGGTGATTGTTCCTGTCTCTGTGTTTTGCACCAGATAGGGCTGTTTTTGGTTGTCCACGTTCATTGTTTTGTAGTGTTCATGTTTATCCGTTTTTGATTCAACATGAGTCAATTTAACCACGCTGCGTTTTGGTCCTCCTCTACTTCACCACAGGAAAACCCTGACAGAATCACCCACCAACCAAGGACCAAGCGGCGTGGTAACGGGCAACGGCAAAAGCAGCAGCAGGAGAAGGAACAGAGGCAGCAGCAACAGGAGCAGCAGCAGCAGCAGTGGGAGATGCTGCACTATTTGGATAAATGGACTTGGAGGGAGATCCTTGACGGAAAAGGACCCTGGGCAGAGCCATGGATGGAATTGGAGCTGTCGGCGAAGCAGAGTGCTGAGTCTGAGAGTGTGGAGGATGTATTGGACAGAGTAGAAAGAAAGATGTTGGTTTGGCATAGTATGCACGGCATACCAGTGCCAGCACCACGCAATCAGGCCTACAGTGCGTCCCGCCTGTCCAGCGCTGCCGGAGCCTTCCTCCTCTCCAGCGCAGCCAGAGTCTCCCGCCTGTCCGGCGCTGTCAGAGCGCTCCCGCCCCTCATGCCAGAGGCCCTCATTCCAGAGGCACCAGTGCTCCTCAGTCCAGCGCTGCCAGAGCCTTTTTCTCCAGTCTGCCCAGCGCCGTCTGAGCTACCTGTCTGCCCAGCGCCGTCTGAGCTACCTGTCTGCCCAGCGCCGCCAGTGCCGCCAGTCTGCCCAGCGCCGTCTGAGCTACCCGTCTGCCCAGCGCCGCCAGTGCCGCCAGCCTGCCCAGCGCCGCCAGTGCCGCCAGTCGGCCAGGATCCGCCAGTCGGCCAGGATCCGCCAGTCGGCCAGGATCCGCCAGTCGGCCAGGATCCGCCAGTCTGCCAGGATCCGCCAGTCTGCCAGGATCCGCCAGTCTGCCAGGATCCGCCAGTCTGCCAGGATCCGCCAGAACTGCCAGTCAGCCAGGATCAGTTAGATCCGCCAGTCAGCCAGGATCCGCCAGTCTGCCAGGATCTGCCAGCCAGGATCAGCCAGATCCGCCAGTGTGCCAGGATCTGCCAGTCTGCCAGGATCTGCCAGTCTGCCAGGATCTGCCAGAACTGCCAGTCAGCCAGGATCTGCCAGTCTGCCAGGATCCGCCAGTCTGCCAGGATCTGCCAGTCTGCCAGGATCCGCCAGTCTGCCAGGATCCGCCAGTCAGCCAGGATCTGCCAGAACTGCCAGTCAGCCAGGATCCGCCAGTCGGCCAGGATCTGCCAGGATCAGTTAGATCCGCCATTCAGCCAGGATCTGCCAGAACTACCAGTCAGCCAGGATCCGCCAGAACTGCCAGTCTGCCAGGATCTGCCAGAACTGCCAGTCGGCCAGGATCTACCAGTCGGCCAGGATCCGCCAGTCAGCCAGGATCCGCCAGTCGGCCAGGATCTGCCAGTCAGCCAGGATCAGTTAGATCCGCCAGTCTGCCAGGATCCGCCAGTCTGCCAGGATCCGCCAGTCTGCCAGGATCCGCCAGTCTGCCAGGATCCGCCAGTCTGCCAGGATCCGCCAGTCTGCCAGGATCCGCCAGAACTGCCAGTCGGCCAGGATCTGCCAGTCGGCCAGGATCTGCCAGTCAGCCAGGATCTGCCAGTCAGCCAGGATCCGCCAGTCGGCCAGGATATGCCAGTCTGCCAGGATCAGTTAGATCCGCCATTCAGCCAGGATCCGCCAGTCTGCCAGGATCCGCCAGTCTGCCAGGATCCGCCAGTCTGCCAGGATCCGCCAGTCTGCCAGGATCCGCCAGTCTGCCAGGATCCGCCAGTCGGCCAGGATCCGCCAGTCGGCCAGGATCAGTTAGATCCGCCAGTCAGCCAGGATCCGCCAGAAGTGCCAGTCAGCCAGGATCTGCCAGATCCGCTAGTCAGCCAGGATCTGCCAGTCAGCCAGGATCTGCCGGAACCACCAGCCAGCCAGGATCTGGTAGATCCATCAACCTACCTGAGCTTCCTCTCACTCCTGAGCTTCCTCTCACTCCTGAGCTTCCTCTCACTCCCGAGCTTCCTCTCACTCCTGAGCTTCCTCTCACTCCTGAGCTTCCCCTCGGTCCCGAGCTTCCCCTCGGTCCCGAGCTTCCCCTCGGTCCCGAGCTTCCCCTCGGTCCCGAGCTTCCCCTCGGTCCTGAGCTACCTCAGTCCAGTGGGGCCCATTGTTAGGTTTCCTAGGCCAAGGTTAGCGGCGAGGGTCGCCACTCAAGGGACACTAAGGAGGTGGACTAAGACAATTATGGAGTGGGGTCCAGCGCCAGAGCCGCCACCGCGGAGAGATGCCCACCCAGACCCTCCCCTATAAGTTTAGGTTGTGCGTTCGGAGTCCACACCTTGGGGGGGGTTCTGTCCATCGTTCGTATGTGTTTTCCTTGATTTAGTGTTGGTCAGGATGTGAGCTGGGTGGGCATTCTATGTTGTGTGTCTGGTTTGTCTATTTCTATGTTTGGCCTGATATGGTTCTCAGAGGCAGGTGTTAGTCATTGTCTCTGATTGGGAACCATATTTAGGTAGCCTGTTTTTGTGGGTGATTGTTCCTGTCTCTGTGTTTTGCACCAGATAGGGCTGTTTTTGGTTTTCCACGTTCATTGTTTTGTAGTGTTCATGTTTATCTGTTTTTGATTAAACATGAGTCAATTTAACCACGCTGCGTTTTGGTCCTCCTCTACTTCACCACAGGAAAACCCTGACAACCGCCCTATGGGACTCCTATTCACAACCGGATGTGATTCAGCCTAGATTCAAACCAAGGACTGTAGTTTCACCTCTTTCACTGAGATACAGTGCCTTAGACCCCTGCGCCACTCAGGAGCCCTTGTGGTCCTATTTGACAGTTAGAATTAGTGTGTATCAAGGCATGTCTCGAGGCATTTTAGGAATGTTCTTGTTGTTTTTAATCCTCTAACATGTTGGAATATTGTAGCCCTGCACCTCTCCTGTCTGTTGTTCTGGCTATGCAGACAGAGGTCTATAAACAACTAGCACCATCGTATTCCTTTGTACTTTGTTGATTGTGGCTCACCCAGAACCAGTTAATGTTGTAGTGTTGATCCATGATTATGAAATTAATATAAAATGGTGGCTGTGTATGAAATGGCTCCTCCTTTGCGAGTGCAGTCAGGACCAAGTAAAAGGGGGAGGCAGCCCATGTCAAAAGGTGGTTGTCTAAAGGTGGAATTTTGATCCTGCACAAAAAGTGCCATAGCCAGGAGCTATTCCTGCTTTGTCTCCACCGGCATCTGAGCTAAAACTAACTTTCCCACAGACAGCACAGTGACAGTCTGTTGGGGTAGTGGAGGTTCCAGGGGCCAGGGGGAGGGGCCAGACTATTTGTTTGGATTGACTCTGCTCTGCTCCAACAGAACCATTGGGGTAGAGTTGTGTGCAAGGACAGGGCCAGTGACTGCAATATGTTGTATCTAACACTGCATTTTATAGTCCTTCGTTTTGGAGAGAACTCAACAGCTCATAAATACATAAACATTTATCATATAATACTATGTCTATTTTCAAATTTGAATCCGGATAATTAACATTTCAAATAATCTCATTCAAGCCACATCAGGAAATAGTATTTGCTGTGTACTTCTGAAGCAACATAGAGTTTTAAGTAATAGCAAATAACAAATAACTGTTCTGTTGGGTCTTGTAAGAGTCCTGTTCTTTTGGTACAGGTCCTGTTTAGGTCCAAGTAAGTATTTATTTTGTGCTTCAGTATAGTGTGTTTAGTAGTTGGTCTGTCTGCTGATATAGATGTACATTACAGAGTGCTGCTGCTCGGGGTATAGTACCATACTCTGGTGGTGGTCACAGTAGACTCATGGTACACGATGACTGCATTTTAAACGCCAAGTGAATTGCTTGGAGGTAATTCAATTCCGTTAGGGTGCTGTTCACCATGGTAAATGCCAAACTGAGTTTTGCTCAGGGAAATGCAGGGGAGTGTTAGATTCTAAAGTAAGCCTGTCATCTGAGAAGAGCATTGCTTTAACTAAACAGTTAATAGTAAACAACGCATATGGACAAGCAAAAATTGGTATTTTAGTATTTTGTGTTAGAGACGTGTTATGAAACATAATAAGTACCAAGTAAGTTAGCAATGTGAAAAAACACTTTTTAAAACTGTTTAGTTGGGGTAAATATTGATACAGAAAACATTAACAATATTTGCTTATTCAACATTTCATCTGCAATGAAGCAGCAACACACTTAATTTAGTCACTGAACACAAGGTTTGGAATATCCCTCATTCTTGAGCACAGAAAGCCACCATCCAGCCAAACCACACAGGTAGCTGGCTATTCAATGGGGCTGTATAGAGATGTATCTGAGCAAAGATAATGTGTATTGATCACCGAAGAATGTACTTTATTGTGGTGAATAGATTATTCACGGACTGGCATAAAGAGTAACACTACTTCAAAAAAAGGGTTGTGTAAGTAGATCCTACTATTTTGTAGGAGATTTTTGAGCTCCATTGTAAGCGGCAGATGATTTTAAATGTGTGCCTAAGATAAACTTTCCCATTGTCATTAATGACAACAGTTAATACTGAGTGACAAGTGCATTAGGAGAGGGGGGGAAAAAACTGTTAAATTTGTCAAAGCAGATCATCTCAGCCAAGCAAACAGCCTTTTTGGTGTATTTTTATATTAGCGAGACCGTAGCCCAAAACCATTTTAAAGACAGAAAGTGGGTGGAAATGCAGTTAAATTCTTCTTTCTTTCTTCACTGCCTTTTTGTCTTGTCCGAATGGGTTACTTAGCAATGCAATCTAATGGTAGTCTACTAGTAACACAGCCTCTCTTCTAGGTATTGAGTTTTCATATAGTTTGTTATAGTACCCACACACACACTATTGTTGATTTCTAACATTTCTGCAAAATTACAATTTATGTAATAGACAAATTCTGAAGAGTATTTATATTAGGTTATAGAATTTCCCTCTTCTTCAGAAAAAGTACCTCTACCTCAGTCAGAGCAAGTTCCTGGAAAATGATCAGTTTTACTTCTGAAAATGATCAGTTTTACTTTTGAAAATGAGCACTTTTACTTCTGAAAATAGCTCAGTCGTTAGAACATTGCTTGTTCAGTGCATGCAAATATAACAGGTAATGCGACCCTTGACCCAAGTGAGAGACTTTTTTCTATTGTGAATATTCTGTCAATATGATACCCTGACGCCCACATACTGTATAATTGTGAAATAACAGGGCACGTATCTCTTAAGCCTTGTGTATCTGAATGTACTTAAGCAACAAAAGTATAGAAATTATGTATTTTTCATCAATGCCTGACTGAAATAAAATAAAACATTTCCTTTCATTGACATAGCCTGTCTATTATTACGCCTGTTGAGAGAAATCATTGTCTTAACCATTCCCAGCCTAATAATTACCTCTGTTACAATCTATAATGGACAAATGTAATGATGGCATGCCTGCAGGTGATGACTTGACAACCCCTCCTTAGGTCCCTGAGCTGTCATCCATTTGTCATTGTGTGACTTAACATTGAGGCACCACCACCTCATGAAACATACTGAACCCACGTGGATGACTGAACATACCACGTGTCACATGAGATCATGTGCTCACATTTAGCTCAATAAATTATCCATGTTGTTTTTAGTGTGGATCCTTTCTGGGGCAATACCTCGGCTCAGCCACAGCATGGAGGCTCTTGTTGGTTCTCCTGTCAAGTCTACAGGAGAGCCTCCTCAGTGGCACGTTTGTTCAAGCATTGTGGCGGATTGAAGAAATTTGGCTGCTGAGATTGCGTATTCAGTGAATCGCAAAGATTGCATGTTGGAGCCCCTGAAACGCAATCCACTGAGCATGTATAGCAGTGAAGAAGAAAGCCTCTCCAGACATGTGATCCCAACTCACTCTCTACAGCAGAGATTTAACTGGAACTGTCCTACTGAGACATCCTTTCATGCACACATACTGTACCCACACACACACTGTACCCACACACATACTGTACCCACACACACACTGTACCCACACACACACACTGTACCCACACACACACTGTACCCACACACACACTGTACCCATACACACACACACATACTGTACCCACACACACATACTGTACCCACACACATATTGTACCCACACACACACTGTACCCACACACACATATACATACTGTACCCACACACACACTGTACCCACACACACACTACCCACACACACATATACATACTGTACCCACACACACACTGTACCCCCACACACACTGTACCCAAACACACACTGTACCCACACACACACTGTACCCACACGCACATATACATACTGTACCCACACACACACTGTACCCACACACACACTGTACCCACACACACATATACATACTGTACCCACACACACACTGTACCCACACACACACTGTACCCACACACACACTGTACCCACACACACATATACATACTGTACCCACACACACACTGTACCCACACACACATATACATACTGTACCCACACACACACACACACACACACACACTGTACACACACACACCACACACACACACACACACACACTGTACATTTACACACACACACACACTGTACCCACACACACACTGTACCCACACAAACATATACAAACTGTACCCACACACACACTGTACAAACACACACACACACACTGTACCCACACACACACTGTACCCACACACACACTGTACCCACACACACATATACATACTGTACCCACACACACATACATACTGTACCCACACACACACTGTTCCCACACACACACTGTACCCACACACACATATACATACTGTACCCACACACACACTGTACCCACACACACATATACTTACTGTACCCATACACATATACATACTGTACCCACACACACACACACTGTACCCACAAACACACTGTACCCACACACACATATACATACTGTACCCACACACACACTGTACCCACACACACACTGTACCCACACAAACATGTACAAACTGTACACACACACACACTGTACCCACACACACATACTGTACCCACACACACACATATACATACAGTACCCCACACACACTGTACCCACACACACACTGTACCCACACACACACATACATACTGTACTCACACACACACTGTACCCACACACACACTGTACCCACACACACACTGTACCCACACACACACATACATACATACTGTACCCACACACACACTGTACCCACACACACACACATACATACAGTACCCACACACACACACACACACACATACTGTACCCACACACACATACTGTACCCACACACACACTGTACCCACACACACACATATACATACTGTACCCACACACACACTGCACCCACACACACACTGTACCCACACAAACATATACAAACTGTACCCACCACACATACATACTGTACCCACACACACACTGTACCCACACACACATACACACTGTACCCACACACACACATACATATTGTACCCACACACACACACACACATACTGTACCCACACACACATACTGTACCCACACACACACTGTACCCACACACACACATACATACTGTACACCCACACACACACACATACTGTACCCACACACACACTGTACCCACACACACACTGTACCCACACACATACTGTACCCACACACACACACTGTACCCACACACACACACACACATACTGTACCCACACACACACTGTACCCACACACACACTGTACCCACACACACACTGTACCCACACACACACTGTACCCACACACATACTGTACCCACACACACACACATACTGTACCCACACACACACTGTACACACACACACACACTGTACCCACACACACACACATACATACTGTACCCCACACACACACTGTACCCACACACACACACATACTGTACCCACACACACACTGTACCCACACACACACTGTACCCACACACACACACACACTGTACCCACACACACACACACACACTGTACCCACACACACACACACATACTGTACCCACACACACACACATACTGTACACCACACACACACTGTACCCACACACACATACTGTACCCCACACACACACACTGTACCCACACACACACACATACTGTACACCACACACACACATACTGTACCCACACACACACTGTGCCCACACACTGTACCCACACACACACACACATACTGTACCCACACACACACTGTACCACACACACACTGTACCCACACACACACTGTACCCACACACACACATACATACTGTACCCACACACACACACATACTGTACCCACACACACACATACTGTACCCACACACACACTGTACCCACACACACACATACATACTGTACCCACACACACACACACACTGTACCCACACACACACACATACATACTGTACCCACACACACACTGTACCCACACACACACTGTACCCACACACACATACACACACACTGTACCCACACACACACACACACTGTACCCACACACACACACATACTGTACACACACACACTGTACCCACACACACACTGTACCCCCACACCACACACACACACACACACACTGTACACCACACACACACTGTACCCACCACACACACATACTGTACCCACACACACACATACATACTGTACCCACACACACACTGTACCACACACACACACACACACATACTGTACCCACACACACACTGTACCCACACACACACTGTACCCCACACACACACACATACTGTACCCACACACCCACACACACACACTGTACCCACACACACACATACACACATACCCACACACACACTGTACCCACACACACACATACATACTGTACCCACACACACACTGTACCCACACACACACTGTACCCACACACACACTGTACCCACACACACACATACATACTGTACCACACACACACACTGTACCCACACACACACTGTACCCCACACATACTGTACCCACACACACACATACATACTGTACCCACACACACACACATACTGTACCCACACACACACTGTACCCACACACACACATACATACTGTACCCACACACACACTGTACCCACCCACACACACACATACTGTACCCACACACACATACTGTACCCACACACACACTGTACACACACACACACTGTACCCACACACACACTGTACCACACACACACACATACTGTACCCACACACACACACATACTGTACCCACACACACACTGTACCCACACACACACATACATACTGTACCCACACACACTGTACCACACCACACACACACACACTGTACCCCACACACACACACACACACACACATACTGTACCCACACACACACTGTACCCACACACACACATACATACTGTACCCACACACACACACACATACTGTACCCCACACACACACTGTACCCACACACATACTGTACCCACACACACACTGTACCCACACACACACACTGTACCCACACACACACACATACTGTACCCACACACACTGTACACACATACTGTACCCACACACACACTGTACCCACACACACACTGTACCCACACACACCAATACACACACACACACATACTGTACCCCACACACACACACATACTGTACACCACACACACACTGTACCCCACACACACATACATACTGTACCCACACACACACTGTACCCCACACACACACATACATACTGTACCCACACACACACTGTACCACACAAACACATACATACTGTACCCACACACACACACACACACACACTGTACCCACACACACACACATACTGTACACCACTGTACCACACACACACACACATACTGTACCCCACACACACACACTGTACCCCACACACACACTGTACCCACACACACACACATACTGTACCCACACACACACACACACACTGTACCCACACACACATACTGTACCCACACACACACTGTACCCACACACACACATACATACTGTACCCACACACACACATACACACACACTGTCACCACACACACACACACATACATACCCACTGTACCCACACACACACTGTACCCACACACACACTGTACCCACACACACACATACATACTGTACCCACACACACACACACACACACACATACTGTACCCACACACACACTGTACCCCCACACACACACATACATACTGTACCACACACACACTGTACCCACACACACACTGTACCCACACACACACACATACATACTGTACCCACACACACACTGTACCCACACACACACATACACTGTACCCACACACACACACATACTGTACCCACACACACACTGTACCCACACACACACACACACATACTGTACACACACACACATACTGTACCCACACACACATACACACACACACACACATACTGTACCCACACACACACTGTACCCACACACACACACACTGTACCCACACACACACTGTACCCACACACACACACACTGTACACACACACACACATACTGTACCCACACACACACACTGTACCCACACACACACACTGTACACACACCCACACACACACTGTACCCACACACACACATACATACTGTACCCCCACACACACACACACACATACTGTACCCACACACACACTGTACCCACACACACACTGTACCCACACACACACATATACATACTGTACACACACACATACTGTACCCACACACACACTGTACCCACACACACACTGTACCCCACCACACACACACACACACATACTGTACCCACCACACACACACACACACACACACTGTACCCACACACACACATACATACTGTACCCACACACACACTGTACCCACACACACACACATACATACTGTACACACACACACACATACTGTACCCACACACACACTGTACCCCACACACACACACTGTACCCACACACACACTGTACACACACACACATACTGTACCCACACACACACTGTACCCACACACACACACACACATACTGTACCCACACACACACACACACACTGTACCCACACACACACACCACACACACACACATACTGTACCCACCACACACACACTGTACCCACACACACACTGTACCCCCACACACACACACATACTGTACCCACACACACATACTGTACCACACACACATACTGTACCCACACACACACACACTGTACCCACACACACACCACACCACTGTACCCACACACACACACATACTGTACCACACACACACACACATACTGTACCCCACACACACATACTGTACCCACACACACACTGTACCCACACACACACATACATACTGTACATACACACACACACTGTACCCACACACACATACATACATACTGTACCCACACACACACTGTACCCACACACACACTGTACCCACACACACACATACATACTGTACCACACACACACACACATACTGTACCCACACACACATACTGTACCCCCACACACACACCCACACACACACATACTGTACCCACACACACATACTGTACCCACACACACACACTGTACACACACACACACACACTGTACACCACACACACACACACACACTGTACCACACACACACTGTACACACACACATACTGTACCACACACACACACACATACTGTACCCACACACCCACCCACACACACATACTGTACCCACACACACACACTGTACCCCACACACACACTGTACCCACACACACACATACATACTGTACACACACACACACACACACACATACTGTACCCACCACACACACACATACTGTACCCCCACACACACACTGTACCACACACACACACATACTGTACCCACACACACACATACTGTACCCACACACACACACATACTGTACCCACACACACACTGTACACACACACACACTGTACCCACACACACACACACATACTGTACCCACACACACACTGTACCACACACACACACTGTACACATACACACACACACACACATACACACACACACACACATACACCCACACACACACACATACTGTACCCACACACACACTGTACCCACACACACATACTGTACCCACACACACACACACACACTGTACCCACACACACACACACACACTGTACCCCCACACACACACACACATACTGTACCCACACACACACACACACACATACTGTACCCACACACACACACACATACTGTACCCACACACACACTGTACACACACACACACACATACATACTGTACCCACACACACACTGTACCCACACACACACTGTACCCACACACACACACATACTGTACACACACACACACATACTGTACCCCACACACACACACTGTACCCACACACACACTGTACCCACACACACACATACTGTACCCCACACACACACTGTACCCACACACACACACATACATACTGTACCCACACACACACTGTACACACACACACACATACTGTACCCACACACACACATACTGTACCCACACACACACACTGTACCCACACACACACTGTACCCACACACACATATACATACTGTACCCACACACACACTGTACCACACACACTGTACCCACACACACACTGTGCCCACACACACACACACACATACTGTACCCACACACACACTGTACCCACACACACACACTGTACCCCACACACACATACATACTGTACCCACACACACACTGCACCCACACCCACACACACATACATACTGTACCCCACACACACACTGTACCCACACACACACATACTGTACCCCACCCACACACACACACATACACACACACACACACTGTACCCACACACACACTGTACACACACATACACACACACACTGTACCCACACACACACATACTGTACCCACACACACACTGTACCCACACACACACTGTACCCACACACACACACATACTGTACCCCCACACACACACATACTGTACCCCACACACACACACATACTGTACCCACACACACACTGTACCCACACACACATACATACTGTACCAAACACCACACACACACTGTACCCACACACACACACATACTGTACCCCACACACACATACATACTGTACCCACACACATACTGTACCCACACACACACTGTACCCAACACACACACACACATACTGTACCCACACACACACACACTGTACCCACACACATACTGTACACCACACACATACTGTACCCCCACACACACACACATACTGTACCCACACACACACTGTACCCCACACACACACACACTGTACCCACACACACACATACATACTGTACCCACACACACACACACTGTACCACACACACACACATACATACTGTACCCCACACACACACACACTGTACCCACACACACACTGTACCCACACACACACACACACACCACACACACATACTGTACCCACACACACACACATACTGTACACACACACACACACTGTACCCACACACACACACATACTGTACCCCACACACACACTGTACCCACACACACACTGTACCCACACACACACACATACTGTACCCACACACACACATACACATACTGTACCCACACACACATACTGTACCCACACCACACACACACATACTGTACCCACACACACACACTGTACCCACACACACACTGTACACACACACACACACACTGTACCCCACACACACACACACTGTACCCACACACACACACACATACTGTACCCACACACACACACCACACACTGTACACATACATACTGTACCCACACATACTGTACCCACACACACACACTGTACCCACACACACACACTGTACCCACACACACATACTGTACCCCCACACACACACACTGTACACACACACACACATACTGTACCCACACACACACACACATACTGTACCCACACACACACACACACCACACACACACACACATACTGTACCCACACACACACACACCCACACACACACTGTACCCACACACACATACTGTACACACACACTGTACCCCCCACACACACACATACTGTACCCACACACACACACACACATACTGTACCCACACACACACACACACACACACACACATACACACACACACACACTGTACCCCACACACACACATACACTGTACCCACACACACACTGTACCCACACACACACACACACACTGTACCACACACACACTGTACCCACACACACATACATACTGTACCCACACACACACACATACTGTACCCACACACACACACTGTACCCACACACACACTGTACCCACACACACATACTGTACCCACACACACACACATACTGTACCCACACACACACATACTGTACCACACACACACTGTACCCACACACACACATACATACTGTACCCACACACACACTGTACACACACACACACACACACATACTGTACCCCACACACACACTGTACCCACACACACATACATGCTACACCCACACACACACTCTACCCACACACACACTGTACCCACACACACACATACATACTGTACCCACACACACACACATACTGTACCCACACACACACTGTACCCACACACACACTGTACCACACACACACACATACTGTACCCACACACACACACTGTACCCACACACACATACTGTACCCACACACACACTGTACCCACACACACACTGTACCCACACACACACATACATACTGTACCCACACACACACACATACTGTACCCACACACACACACACACACTGTACCACACACACACATACTGTACCACACCACACACACATACTGTACCCACACACACACATACTGTACCCACACACACACTGTACCCACACACACATACATACTGTACCCACACACACACACATACTGTACCCACACACACATACTGTACCCACACACCCACACACACACTGTACCCACACACACACATACATACTGTACCCACACACACACATACTGTACCCACACACACATACTGTACCCACACACACACTGTACCCACACACACACATACATACTGTACCACACACACACACTGTACCCACACACACACACACATACTGTACCCACACACACACTGTACCCATACACACACACACACTGTACACACACACATACTGTACCCCACACACACACATACACACTGTACCCACACACACACACACACATACTGTACCCACACACACACACATACTGTACCCACACACACACTGTACTGTACCCACACACACACTGTACCCACACACACACACACATACTGTACCCACACACACACTGTACCCACACACACATACTGTACCCACACACACACACATACTGTACCCACACACACACACACACACACACTGTACCCACACACACACACATACTGTACCCACACACACACTGTACCCCACACACATACATACTGTACCCACACACACACACACACACTGTACCCACACACACACTGTACCCACACACACACATACATACTGTACCCACACACACACTGTACACACACACATACATACTGTACCCACACACACACACATACTGTACCCCACACACACACACTGTACCCCACACACACACTGTACCCATACACACACACACACTGTACCCACACCACACACACATACTGTACCCACACACACACACACTGTACCCACACACACACACTGTACCCACACACACACACTGTACCCACACACACATACTGTACCCACACACACATACTGTACCCACACACTGTATACATACTGTACCACACACACACACATACTGTACCCCACACACACATACTGTACCCACACACACACTGTACCCACACACACACATACATACTGTACCCCCACACACACACATACTGTACCCACCACACACACATACTGTACCCCCACACACACATACTGTACCCACACACACACACATACTGTACCCACACACACACACACACTGTACCCACACACACACACACACACACTGTACCCACACACATACTGTACCACACACACACACTGTACCACACACACACACATACATACTGTACCCACACACACACTGCACCCACACACACACTGTACATACATACTGTACCCACACACACACTGTACCCACACACACACATACATACTGTACCCACACACACACACATACTGTACCACACACACACATACTGTACCCACACACACACTGTACCCACACACACACATACATACTGTACCCCACACACACACACTGTACCCCACACACACACATACACCCACACACACACTGTACCCACACACACACACACACACTGTACCCACACACACACACTGTACCACACACACACACACACATACTGTACCCACACACACACATACATACTGTACCCACACACACACACATACTGTACCCACACACACATACTGTACCCACACACACACTGTACCCACACACACACATACATACTGTAACCACACACACACTGTACCCACACACACACACACATACATACTGTACCCACACACACACTGTACCCACACACACACTGTACCCACACACACACATACATACTGTACCCACACACACACACATACTGTACCCACACACACATACTGTACCCACACACACACTGTACCCCCACACACACATACATACTGTACCCACACACACACTGCACCCACACACACACACATACTGTACCCACACACACACTGTACCCACACACACACACATACTGTACCCACACACACACTGTACCCACACACACACATACTGTACCCACACACACACACACATACTGTACCCACACACACACTGTACCCACACACACACATACTGTACCCACACACACACACATACTGTACCCACACACACACAAACGCATACTGTACCCGCACACACACAAACACTGTACCCACACACACACTGTACCCACACACACACACACACTGTACCCACACACACACATACATACTGTACCACACACACACTGTACCCACACACACACATACATACTGTACCCACACACACACACACACACACATACTGTACCCACACACACACACACTGTACCCACACACACACACATACTGTACCCACACACACACTGTACCCATACACACACATACTGTACCCACACACGCACACACACACATACTGTACCCACACACACACACACACACTGTACCCACACACACACATACATACTGTACCCACACACACATACTGTACCCACACACACACTGTACCCACACACACACATACATACTGTAACCACACACACACTGTACCCACACACACACACATACATACATACTGTACCCACACACACACTGTACCCACACACACACTGTACCCACACACACACATACATACTGTACCCACACACACACACATACTGTACCCACACACACATACTGTACCCACACACACACTGTACCCCCACACACACATACATACTGTACCCACACACACACTGCACCCCCACACACACACACATACATACTGTACCCACACACACACTGTACCAACACACACACATACATACTGTACCCACACACACACACATACTGTACCCACACACACATACTGTACCCACACACACACTGTACCCACACACACTGTACACACACACTGTACCCACACACACACATACTGTACCCACACACACACACATACTGTACCCACACACACACACACATACTGTACCCCACACACACACACTGTACCCACACACACACACATACTGTACCCACACACAAACTGTACCACACACACACACACACTGTACCAACACACACACATACATACTGTACCCACACACACACTGCACCACACACACACACACATACATACTGTACCCACACACACACTGTACCCACACACACACATACATACTGTACCCACACACACACACATACTGTACCCACACACACACACACTGTACCCACACACACACACACATACTGTACCCACACACACACACACACTGTACCCACACACACACACATACTGTACCCACACACACACACCCACACACACACATACTGTACCCACACACACACACACATACTGTACCCACACACACACACTGTACCCACACACACACTGTACCCACACACACACACACACATACTGTACCCACACACACACACACATACTGTACCCACACACACATACTGTACCCACACACACACTGTACCCACACACACACATACATACTGTAACCACACACACACTGTACCCACACACACACACATACATACTGTACCCACACACACACTGTACCCACACACACACTGTACCCACACACACACATACATACTGTACCCACACACACACACATACTGTACCCACACACACATACTGTACCCACACACACACTGTACCCCACACACACATACATACTGTACCCACACACACACTGCACCCACACACACACACATACATACTGTACCCACACACACACTGTACCCACACACACACATACATACTGTACCCACACACACACACGTACTGTACCCACACACACATACTGTACCCACACACACACTGTACCCACACACACACATACATACTGTACCCATACACACACACATACTGTACCCCACACACACACATACTGTACTCACACACACACAAACGCATACTGTACCCACACACACACACACACTTACCCACACACACACACATACTGTACCCACACACACACTGTACCCACACACAGACACACTGTACCCACTCACACACATACATACTGTACCCACACACACACTGCACCCACACACACACACATACATACTGTACCCACACACACATACATACTGTACCCACACACACACACATACTGTACCCACACACACATACTGTACCCACACACACACTGTACCCCACACACACATACATACTGTACCCACACACACACTGCACCCACACACACACACATACATACTGTACCCACACACACACTGTACC